>NC_091117.1:106097500-106322500 GCF_040183065.1 Periplaneta americana
CTTTAGCGACCTCGGCGAAGCGCCGTTGCATGAGTCAGAACCGATTGCGACAGTGTGACTTGAGATACGAAAGCGAGAAGTACCTCGCTATGTAACTTAAAGACAAAGATAACAGTGGATAAAAACTTCAGTTATCTGTGAGTTAAATTACGAGACCCAATGTTTTAGAATAGTAGTGAAAAAAAAACGCCTAAGAAATTCGGATTAGAATACCATCGCGACTGACGAAATATAGGCCTACTAAGATGGGTGTCTGAGGGTTTAAGAATTCATAAATACATGTCGAAAGCTGAACGAAAACGATAGTACAGAGCTCGGTTGAAAGCCGTGTACGAGAGTGGAAATTCTCTCCAGTGTCCAATGGCAACAATGCTACTGTTAATATACAGTAAGTGGCTTTGATATGAAGTGATATTCAAATGTTGCTGTGATTCAGATGTTTTTTTGTTTTTCTCCTAGTATTCCCCCTTGTATGATCGCAACACATGTAGTTAGTTCTACGTAAAAATATTCAGCATAGTAAAGCTCTGCACATGTCGAAATTTTATCTTCATATGTTCTTTATGTCACGGTCATAAAGTTGGATGTACACTTAAACACTGTTATACTGTAAGTAGTTTCGCTGGATATATGACTAAAATATTAACATGACTATTACACTCTTACCACGTCATAAGTACTACTTTTGACCAATAAAACGGTATGAAACGAGTGCTTCGACCATCATAGCTGCTGCTTATCCTACATTTTATCACCTCCCTAGCACTTGTTTCTGTTTGCCAACATTGTACTTTCAATAATTGTATCATTTAAAATGATTCATGCTTACTTCGTCATCCTTAATTAAAACTTTTCTATCATTTATCTTGTTTATGTTATTTAAGTTATGTTATAGTTTCTGCTGTATGGCATTATGTATAGTAACGCATCAGAGATTGCTTAATACATGTAGATAATTGAAGTGGAATGTTACTGTTTTAATAAAATGTAACTGAATCAACAAGCCTTCTTGACTTAGTAATCGTCCATAGAGTTCAATGAAGATTGTATAGTTGGCACAACTGGTAACAAGAGAACAGTTGACCATAACTCAGTAGGCCTACTGCCATCTAGCGGAATATTTGTAATGATGAGATGGTTCAATAATACATTTTCAAGACAATTCAGTATTTTAGTAAGTCAATTGATATTTTATTGTCTTAGAATACTTCATTTCTTTTGATCTTTATATACTTTCTTGTAATCACATAATAGTCAATTAAATCCCATTCGAGCTTTGATTTTCTCTAGATAAATCAAAATTCTAGTGAGATTACTGGTGATAAAACAAGAATAAACATATATTATAAAAAGGTTTAAACCAGGTAAAATAAAAAAAATACAATAGAAATCTAGAGGATAAGTTTTTTATATTGTTATTTTACAACGCTTTATCAGCTGCTATGACTATCTAGCATCTGTGTGAGATGGTGTTAATGCCAGCGAAATAAATTCAATATCCAGTGCCGAAAGTTACCCAGCATTTGCTCTTAGTGAGTTGAGGGAAAACCCAGGATAAAACCTCAACCAGGTAACTTGTTCCAACGAAGATTTGAATCCGGGCCCGCTCATTTCAGGTCAGGCATGCTAACCGTTATCCCATTGCAGTGGATTCTAGAAATGTAAAACTGATTGTGTTACAGGTATGAAACTCATGTTACATTTTCTTAAGTTATTTATGGTGTCGTTATTTTATCTTTGAGTAGTCCCTATGTGGTTTTGCGTAAATGTGTTTTGCTGTGGCTGCCACAGCTGTAAATTACGTGCGACGCAGGATGTTCTCGTTGGAGTGTTAATGTATTCTGTAACCAATGAAGTCAACTTTAAAAGGTAATGTTGAATAGAAAATTTAAATGAAAATGATTTGGAACAATTATAAACGATTGTGTTAAGTTATTTTAAATTGAAGATCTCTCTGCGTCAAGTTACAATTATCAGCTGGGATGTATGAAGTACCGAGATGCAGTGGAATGACAAATTCATGAAAAATGCTAAGCGGTCGGAACTGTTTTGTTTCTTTGTTAAAGTAAAATACCGGGTTACCTACATGTTTTTAGTATTAGTTCATTGGCTAGGTTTTCGTTCTGCTTATGTAATTTTTCAATGTGGAATTCTTCAGCTACATTTATGGTATTGTCGATATTGATTATTTTCACGATCTGTAATGTTTTATCAATATTTGTAAATTCATGATTATTTTCATTGAGATGGGTGGTGAAATTAGATGTATTCCTATTGTAATGAAAGTCCTGATTATGTTTTGTTTAGACTTTCGAGTTAGGTGCTTTTACGTAGTTGGGTTACCAGCCTACGCCATGTAGGTAAACTGGGTCTGGATCATGGAAAATATGATAAATCGGGTCCCGGGTCAAAAAAGGTAATTGGTTAATTGGATCATAGCCTATTAATATTCCCAGGAACACCGCGTGGAGGTTGGTTAGATCGTCCCCCAAAAATTTAAGATTTTAAAAATTAAAACACTGATTTTACAAATTCAAAGTACTAATTTGCCCTTTCGTCAGTGTGATTTGTTCTGCAATAAACAGTTCCTTTTTCATTCTATTTCTAGTCTGTTTTCCTGAACTTCTACATAAAATGTAAACTTCGTCAGTGAGACTTCTATCGGGTTATATTGAAAGCACAATATTTTGACTTTTATACAGTATCTGAATATTTGTTCATGGATGCTTGCTGAAGTGAACAAATTAAGCAATTATCCATGAACAAATATTCAGATACTGTATAAAAATCAAAATATTGTGCATTCAATTTAATCATATATATATATTAATTTTTCCTTTAAATAGTAATATATTTCTATTTGTAAAAAATTATTAGTCAAAAATTGCCTAACTGACACAGATAGCAAAACTCGAGAATGATATCTGGAAAACCCAGGATACAATTTACTAGATCAGGGTCGTAATTTACGGATCACATACGGTTCAGAAATTGACCGGGACCCGATTTACCTAGCCCCCCTTACGCATAACCCCGTAACGAATGGGATCGGATTTTATGTCGGGGTTTTCCTGCCCTTAGCTTATTTGTCTCAATTTTGGAGTGTCGGGAATTAACTGTTTCGGCCGTACGTGTCTTACAATATACCAAGAAATATGATAAATGCCATTAAATCTATATACAGAGAAACAAAAATTAAGTTAAACAACACAGATAGCACTAAAAAACGGTCTCACTGTAAACTGAGAGTTACGTCAAGGCTATGGATTGTCTTCAGTCTTATTTGATATTTACAAACAGAATTTAGAAATATGAAAACAATGAAGTGTCAAAGGAATTAAATTAAACAGTTGTTGTTCGATGAAATTGATTTTTTTTTTCGCAAACGATCAATATTGTTGGAAACGTCGGAAGATGATCTGCAAAGAAACATATAGGCTACCAACTAAATAATATTATTAAAGAATATAACATGAAAATCATTATTGAAAAAAAAAAAAAAAACTAAAGAAATGACTAATGACCTACTTTGGAAGGAATAGAATTGGAACAAAAATCGTTCATCTTGATTACACAACTTTTAACACTTTATCACTTAGGAATATAATTATGGTGATTACTTTCACGTGTTAATATTGAACTAAGTTTATAAATACCTAGCTGACTAGTTTCGGCTTAGAAGCCATTTCCAGAACTAGTGAGGTCCTTGCGTCTTCCAGTGTCTTAACCCCCAGCAGGGGTGCGTTTGTGTTGTGTAGTGTGGAGTCAAATACAATAGTGTGTGTTCTGAAATTCAGTTGTGTGTTGAGGATTTATTGTGGGTGTGTTCTTGTGTGTCTGAATATTTTGTATTGCTCTAGTGTGTTTAGTTTCTGTTTTTTTTTTTTTGGTTGGGTATGTAGAATTTCCAGAATATAGAATATGTAAATTCTATATATCCAACCGAAAAGTCAGAAACTAAACACACTAGAACAATACAAAATATACAGACACATAAAAACACAATCACAATAAATCCTTAACACACAACTGAATTTTAGAACACACATGACTATTTGACTCCACAATATACAACACAAACGCACTCCTCAGCAAAACAAATTAAGAAACCGGAAGACGCAAGGCCTTCACTAGCATTGAAGATGGCTCCTAAGCTGAAACTAGTGAACTATACACAGCGCATTTCCAACTGGCGGATCAAGGTCACATACAAACGTGCAAACCAAGCACGAGTCACTGAACTGCAAACTGTGAACTGAAGTACTGGTAATCCCTGCTGACTTTAGTTGAGAATGATCCAGGAATGGGGTAAGCAGGCGTGGCAAATGCAGTCCATTGCTTGACCTTGATCCGCCATTTCGAAATGCGCTGAAGTAACTATTTATAAACTTAGTTCAACATTAACACGTAAAAGTGATCACCATAATAATTTTATTATATCCCCAAAACTTATTGATAATAAATTGGTACAAGTTTCTGAATTTAAATATCTAGAATGTAGTATATCGGACTTCGTTATGAACCCAGATTTAAAAGAAAATAGCTAAAAATAAAATGGACTAAATGGGTGCATTCAAAGATATTTTGAAAAATCGATGAGAAAAGTACAGTTAAAATTCCATTCCGTTATATCAAAACCAACGTTAAAATATGGGAGTGAAACATGGGTTTTGAGATCAGAAGTTGAAAGAAGTTGATAAGCAGCACAATGCGCTTTTTGGGACCAATTCTTGAAGAACACTAAAAGACAGTTTGGAAGAAGAGAACATAGTCACTGAATACGAACATATTAAGAGAAATGGAGACAACATGTACAGTGGATGTCCACTAGCAGGTGGATACCCACATTGTACCCTACTGTATAGGCCAAATGGGAAACGTGACCTAGGACGTCCGAAGATGAGGTGGACTGATCAATACAGAATTTAGCCTCGGAACGGGTCTTGGGACAATCCTTGATTTGACAGAAGAAGAAGAAGAAGAAGAAGAAGAAGAAGAAGAAGAAGAAGAAGAAGAAGAAACGAAAGTCTGCTTTGTGTTCATTGAATCTAGTTTTAAAATGCTCTTAGGCTGTCCAATATATTTATGATTGCATGTTTGAGATTTTAGCATGTAAATTCCGTCATTCAAGTACATGTCGTACACCTGTAACCTATTGTTAATAATATAATTGAGTTTGTTCTTAGTTCTGAACCCAAGGTTATGTTTATGTTTTTCTTTTCGAAAAAGTTACTTAATTTAGTGAATAATAATGCATTACTATAGGCCCAGATCACATATAACTGATTGATCACTCTTATGGGGTTTGACGGTAACGACTTTTGTCAATTTCATATGCTGGCTGGCATCTAGCGACAGTAGAAGTCATGTTATAACTCCCATTTGTTTTCCATGGAGCAACTGTACTTCCATCCAGCTGTCGTTATTAATCGCCACGATCATGGTGGTTGTTTTCTTCCACACGTTGCCATTTTTAGCATGGAGATAGCCAATCTGTTATACAGGATGATTCACGAGGAGTTACCGCCACTTACGGAGCTTATTTCTGAAGACATTTTGAGCACAAAATGTCAAATGAACAAACAGTATTTTCAGAGTTCGCTAATTTGAAGTTGTTTATAAAATACCTTTTTTTTTTTTTAGTTTTAAGGATAAAAGAATATTGAAAATAGAGCCTGAGCTATTCACAAATAACATTCCTTTAATGACCAAATTATTGTTATTATTATTATTATTATTATTATTATTATTATTATTATTATTATTATTATTATTAAGTCTAATGACAGATACATAGTTAACTTTGACCTAATCACAAGATTAAAACAATAATTTGGATACAACTTCAAAAATTAAATCTGAAAAAGTAACTAAACAAAATCCTTAAAGAACTAAGTAGATACATGAAGCTTCTCGCTTCCCAGTATCTGGCACATTCTGTCAGTGATTTTAGAGCTGGACAACCTTAGAGATAGTCCCTGTTCATCGCTTCTTGAAGATAGCAAAAGGTGTAGGTTGGATTTGGATAAATACCGAATCGGAGGAGATGCTGCGCCAAACATTCATGTCCAGTTGCAAGGCGGAATGCGTGACTGCCAATCATCTTGGTCTGTTACGTATTGATAGAAGATCCCTTCTCCAGAGTCTGTCATATGTTTTTCTTCTGCAATGTCACGGAAATGGATGTTGTGGGCAACATCTTTGATGCACAATTTTATTGTCTGGAAGGGTGTTGGTATAGAAGGTGTTTGTAAAATGTTAGTACCTTTTTTTTTCTCCTCATTGCCAAATAAGTTACAGTGCCCAGAGACCCACCGTAGTACTACGATTTTTTCTTGCAAAAGTTCTATGACATTTTGACAGTCTTGGCTTGATGAAGACTCGGGGTCTAAGGAACCTACAGATTGTATGGCTGCTTTGAAGTCACACAGGATGACGACATTCCTTTTTTTTTTTGGTAACTATAGCATCTATTAGATGCTTTATGGTTGTGCTCACAGATGGAGTTACTCTTCAACAATGTGAAGCTCAAACGTGTTTTCAGGTTACTGCCCAGCGACAGTCCTGATGTATTTTTATATTTGTGATGATTGGTTAATTAATATTAACCCGGCACACTCACATTCATACAAATTTCCAGACTCTAGACACCCAGGGAATCGAACCCGGGACCTCCTGATCTGGGAGCCAGCATGCTGACCAACAGACCACGGAGGCAGTCATGACGACATTCTTGAATTTAATTTTGTGACATATCAGTTGAGTTAAGCCTGTCCTGATAGCTTCAATTTCACCGTCATATAAGCTGACCTATACCGCTGTGTAGAAAGCAAAGATCATTATTATTATTATTATTATTATTATTATTATTATTATTATTATTATTATTATTATAACGTGTTGTTAATTTCTTATTTGCTTCGTTTTTTTTTCAAGATTTAACTAGCTACTTGCGCAACAATAGTTGCAGATCACACCGTTTCTAGCGACTCGATTCTTTACAGTTCAATTTTTCATCCTAATGTACAGTCTTCAAGAGTTTACAAGAGTGCCGTGAATTGTAATAATTTTGTTGTTGTGATAAGTGCGAAAGAATAATGTAATTTTGTAGTTAGAAATCGAAAAAAAAAAATTCTGTACGAAACAACTGTTTAAATCACAATAAATGTTTAGCTTCAGAATACTAGTATAAGTTACTTGTATACTACTTGTATACTTTGTGACCTAGTAGAGTGTAAGAGAAGGCCTTAACTCTGCCAGTATAAATAAATAAATAATAATAATAATAATTATTATTATTATTATTATTATTATCATTATTATTAGCCAATTAGAGAAATAATACTTATGAATAGTTCATTCTCTAGCTGCAATATTATTTACCCTAAAGAAAAAGGTATTTTACAAACAATTTCAAATTAGTGTAACTCAGAAAATATTGAGAATAGGACTCATATTTAGATGACATTTTTTGATCGAAATGTCTTCGGAAATATGCTCCGTATGGCGGTAACTCCTCGTGAATCACCCGGTATAATATGTGGTCAGGCTGTAAGTCATGGTAGACCACATTTACTGTTTTATTTTCTGCTGTGATGCTTGAAGTATTATTACTGAACTGTAGTGTTCTTATTTTTACTAAATCAGAGGATACGACCTCAAGATATGGAGAGTAGCTGCGAATATATTGAATAGGCAATCGCGGACAGCCGATGAGGGGTGGTCCTCCAGCTTTGGGGTTGGACGAAGGGCTAACAACCCATCACCATAAAAAAAACAGCTTGTTACGAAAAAAAATATATAAAACAAAAAAAATGTTACACAACGCAGAACTGCACGCATTGTATTCTTTACCTGACATAATTAGGAATATTAAATCCAGACATTTGAGATGGGCAGGGCATGTAGCACGTATGGGAGAATCAAGAAATGCATATAGAGTGTTAGTTGGGAGGCCGAAAGGAAAAATACCTTTGGGTAGGCCGAGACGTAGATGGGAGGATAATTATTAAAATTGATTTGAGGGAGGTGAGATATGATTGTAAAAGAATGGATTAACCGTGCTCAGGATAGAGACCGATGGCGGGCTTATGTGAGGGCGGCAATGAACCTGCGGGTTCTTTAAAAGCCTTAAGTAAGAAAGTAAGGAAATCCATTGTCAAAGCTATTTCCAAAATTATATTACGTTTTAACTTATTTTTGGGATTGAGTGGTATATTGACCTGTCCGGTATGGAACCCGAGTCGCCTGGATGGAAGACCAGCGTGCTAGCACTTCAGTCACGGACGCGACAGTTCACTGTAGAAACATGGAAATTCGTATGTTCAAGCGTCTAATTGACCGGAGTCCAAGAACAGTCCGGCACTGTTCGGGGTCCTGCGACGTCACCGCTTGTGTTGGCTCCAGACTCGCGCTGACGTCACGGGCCGGCATGCACTCGGAGTTGGATGGAGCTCATACATCAAAGACAAGCGTCGCATGTGTGTGGGGCAGGCATCCCTCTAATTATGGATTCGGCCAAAACAAACTGTTGGGGAAATGGATACGCGCTGCTCGCCGGCCGTCGTTACCAATACCGCATTGAATGTGACGGCCGTTTTCACTCGGCTTCGATGGAATTTTTTGGCTGATTGATTAATTGGCCCTGTTGGAGATCTTGATTAATGAAGTCATGTGCTTTTCAACCGGTATGTGCAATCAAATTTTAATAGCAATTATAGTAGAGTGAGGTTCACACACAGAATGCCTCCTTCCATTTCAATATTGATACGCATACCTATACAGCACCTGGCAGGGCGAGGAAATTCATCAGTTGTGTGAAATTGAAGGCCTCGATTTAACATAGCAATGAACCGCATGCCGACCACTTTACAGGAGACAAGTTCCAAGTTTTTAAACAATTCAGCAAATGAAATGTATTATTTGCCCTTTTAAAAACATCTTCAGTAACTTCTTTGTCCTGTGTTAAAATAAATTCAAGACAACATAAATTAAAAAAGACTGCATATGCCAAAGAAAAAAATATACAAAAGAGGGCTTTTTGTACAATTGATAATATACTATTATACAATTTGCATATCTATGGAAGAAGCTAGGTTCTAAAATAAAAATCACAATGGGACTTATCCTCTTTTCTTATTCGATTGAGCCAAGGACATAGACTTCTTTTTTGTTTTGAAAAACTAATTTTCAGAGATATTGGCATTTACAGCGTTTTTTATGCCCTGTCTTTAATTTAGAAATCCTTTTCCTCTACCTTCTCCTGTTGCTCCTCATATAAATAATTTGACCGATGAATCAGTTCAAAAGCGATTCAGCTATTCGCATCTACAACACGATCTCTCGTGTTTCAATGAACCTCTTTCTCATTGTATGATTATATAAATGAAATGTACAACTCTTTTCCACAATTTTCAACGTGAAAAATTAAAGTCTTCCTGTTTGTTGTGTTCTTCCTCTCTCCATTCCCCTCTGTCCCTGACTCCAAACGTTCGCGTCAATTCCAAGGATTTCCTTTGATTGCTCGTGGTCTGGGACGTTTCTCTTCAGACTTCAATGTTAATGAAGAAAAGATGGGAAGTTGGCAGGAAAAACAGCATTACTACGCCATGTAAGCATGCCTTCCCCTCTCTCACTCACGCTCACACAACACACGCACGCACGCACGCACGCACACACACACTTTCTTCTGCTAAAGTTTCAGTCGATCTCTGTGACTTATGTTCAGTATGTTGTTGTTTGTTGTTTGGTCAACTGTCCGAAGATAGATCTGAACCTCAAGTGATACCAACAAGGCACCCTTATGAGGAAAATAAGCCAGGAGATAATGGGGTAGGGTGGCCAGTTCCTTTTCCCCTCCATTGCATACATCGCCGACTAGCTACATATTATCCTAGACTTCAGATGTATAACTTACAAATAATAATTGTTGCTTCTCTGACACATATCATCAAGTGAGATGTACTGCCTGATAATAGATGTACCTACATATCAGCCAGAACCTCAGTCAGAGGTAATGTTCAATACAAAAGTTTATAATCGACTCGTGTTTGTATGTGGAATTCTTAACAAGTTTTAGGTATAATTTGTGTGGTATTTTTATTGTATTTTAGCTAAAGGAGCTGGACAGACACAAATTATATAGGCCTCACGTAACTGCTTGTCATGAACATGTTGTCAGTACACGATATTTTATAAAACTGTCCATTAGTCACACTGTGGACATCCTGCCAGACTCCAGTGACAGTGGCCAAAGAAGTAACCTGATACAAATGCGATTTATATTGACGACAGCGAACTTCACAATTTAGATTAGAGCGACGTTTTTGGCAACTTCGGGAGCTTTCTTAAGTGAGAATTACAGCTATTAAAACTATGTTTTACTTATAATACGAAGTGTAGAGAAAGTATCATAATAGGCCTATTGTTAATACAATCGATAAAACAGACAAAACGAAAATAAAAATTTAATTGTGAAATAAAAGATTATCTAATAAACTGATTATCAACCAGAGCGAATGTTAATTCCCTTCATTTTTCAACATTTATAGGGATTATATATCAATAAATTTGAATCGATGCGTCCTGGAAACAAATTGAACAATAATAAAAAGTTAGTAATCTGCTGTTTCTGACGATATGCTGATTATGCAAATCTAGTCTTTCAGGTAAAGTTCCCTGTAAAGCAGATTTGAATAATTTCAAGGGAAGCTTTACCTGAAAGACTAGATTTGCATAATACATACGTCACTGTGTACGTTAACAGAAAACCACAATTCCAAGTCACATAGAGATTGTGTGCACTCGATGTGGGTCTCTGGCGTTTCGTCAGCCCACGCGAGTTGTGTGGATATAAAGGGAAAAGTTGAGACGGTGTCGGGTGGAGTTCCCGGGTAGCTCAGTTGGCAGAGCGCTGGTACGTTCAACCAGAGGTCCCGGGATCGATACCCGGCGCGGGAACAATTTTTTCCCTTGAAATTATTCAGATATGCTGATTATACAAAAAAAAAAATTCCTTTAGAAAATTATGTTTGAGTTTAATAAATTAAGAGGCAGTTATGGATTAAAATGTTTTATGTCTAAAATTAAAGTTATGACTTTTATAGGAAAATGTCCAGTACGATAAAAAAATATCATTAGATGATAGAACAATAATTTTAGAACAAGTTTTTATTTTAACTATTTAGTGTCATGATGAAGACTTAATTAATAAATTAAATAATTTTACAAACTCGACAGAAATTATAGCTAACACTGTAAGGGGACACTATTGTGAAATAATGATGAGAAATTAAGAATATTCACTTATTTTGTTTTTATGATCATAATTATATTTCAGACTGTTTTAAATGATCTAGTCATATAATCAAACGTGGCCAAACATACGGTGCGTGAGTGAGTTGAGAGAAATGTTTGCTTCTTTTTTTAATTATGTTTTCTGAACTTTAAAATTTTAAGCAGTGTATTAAATATAAAAAGCTCCTTGCACAACAGTTATTGTCAAATTGGTCTGGAACTTCTCACACAAGTTAGTTAAATGTTCATGAATACAGTAAAATTTAATTAGCATTTGTATGAAATATTAATATTAAGTTCCTTCGGAGCACATTCATATTACACTGTAATATGCTGTAATTTAAACTCATGAAATTAAAAGAGAATATATTGTGACTCTCTATTTAGACTGTGGTAAAAAAGCTAATTAATTTTCCGACGACTACTTTCAAGCCTTTGAGCAAATATGAACTAAAAATTTTGAAAACTTTGACGCAAGGAGTCTTTTTAGTGACGTCAATATAAAGTATACTTAAAAAGTCTAAATTTCGAAATTATTGGACCTAATGGCATCAAATTTGGTGCAGATGATAGTGTTGTAGGCCTGTTTATGTAGTTAAATTTCACAAATTTTGGATGAAAATTGTGGAAGTTTTAAATATGTGTGTCCTCTTAAAAAAAAAAAAAACTAGAAGTGATACAATCTTGCAGAAAGGTTTAACATTTAAAAGAACTTGTTTACTTACAAATGGCTTTTAAAAAACTCAGAAGTTCATTGTCGCACTCACATAAGCTCGCCATCAGTCCATATCCTGAGCAAGATTAATTCAGTCCCTAGCATTATATCCCACCTCCTTCAAATCTATTTTAATAGTATCCTTTCATCTAGTCTCGAAAAGTCTTTTTCTCTCAGGTCTTCCGACTATACCACTTTCCATACGACTTAGTTCACGGATGTATCGGTTTTTTAGGCTCCCAAAACAGCAAGAGCCATTCGCGCTTAACCAAAGTTGCCTTGTTGCAATGTTAAGACTCCGTCGCTGTTACTTATGTTAAGTTAAATATTACATGCGCTTAGACAAAATACTGTAGCCACGATGAGGATGAGACGTAAGAACTAAGTCGTGTGAAAAGCCTATAAAGAACACACACACACACGCACGCACACACACAATACTGTGTATATCATAGGCGGTCAGGCGGGCAGGAATGGGGCGTGCCCTGAGCGAGGTGGGCAGGTACTGGGCAGGGGTAAGGAGTTCAGTGGCGGCCACTCAGTTGCTAATCTCCTAGTGCATTGGTTCTTAACCTGGGGTTTATGGACCCCTCGGGGATTCATGGATGGTCTTCAGGGGTCTGTGGATGTCACATAAAAATTAACATGTATATTTACTATATTATTTTAACGTAAAAAGCATAAGCATATCTAACAATGTTTGTCCCTTTTTTTACATTTTCTAGGGAGAGATTCCATAACTTTCACCAGATTTTAAAAGGGGCCCTGATTCAAAACAGGTTAAGAACCACTGCCCTAGTGGGATTAACAAGAATATTTTATCATTTTTTCAATATGTCTTTTCAAATTAGAAAGTAGTATTTATAATATGTATATATATCATCCACAAAAAATGTTCTGTTTTATGATTTTGACAATAATATTCAGTTACTTCATTTCCATTTGACTTTTCAAATTAGAGTTATTTTACAATATATTTACATTATATGCACAACGAAATGTTATCATTGTGATTTTTCATTATGTATTTTCTTGTATGTATTTTGTTCTGTATTTTGCAATAAGCAGGGAAATGTCTGGAACAATACTGTCCTTTCCTAAAATAACTTAGGCCTACCTCATTGACGATGGATTGCCTTAAATTTTCAATTACTTGCATACATTTATCTCTAACAGTATCATTATATGTCTGAGCATGCCTGGTATTGTAATGTGGCTCAACGTTATATTTTTCCCCCTGTAACGATGTACACATATTAAGCGTTTTGCAGATTGAACAAAAACAGTCACTTTAAATGTAGTGCCGGTACTTGATCTGTTCTCTTTGTAAATAGCACTCTTATTTTAGCATATAATACTTCCTTCAATCTTCAGTATTTTCTTCCCTATATAATCCATCAACTTACGTTTCATTTGTGCTTCAGAAATTATTAATGTCTTTCTTGTTATTAACTTGTATAATAAATTGTCCAGTCTTTTATTAATCAAGTAATGTTTTAGTAGCCTACCTTGATGTTACTATAATTATTAATTTAATATTAATTGTAATTTTCATCCTAATTGTATTCTTGATATTGTAGTTGTAGTCCACCGCTGTGGAGTGACGGTTAGCACATCTGACTGTGAAACTAGCGGGCCCGGGTTCAAATTCAGGTTGATACAAGTTAACTGGTTGAGGTTTTTTCCGGGGTTTTCCTTGAACCCATTAAGAGCAAATGCTGGATACCTCCCGGCGATGGACCCTGGACTCATCTCGCTAGCATCATTACCTTCATCTCACTCAGACGCTAGATAACCATAGCAGTTGATTAAGCGTCGTAAAATAACCAACTAAAAAAATTGTTGCGCTGGTAGAGGGGAAGAGAAGGCCTGATGGCCTTATCTCTATTAGGAAAAATAAATAAATATCCATCTAAGTTACAAATCGCTAGCGACGTTACTGCTTGGTTACGATAGGTCTGAGTGCGCGACACTGGTTACATGTGCAATAGGTTTCCTGCGCACGCCCATCTTCTGCATCGGGGGGCCCACTGAGCGAAATGCCCGCCGTGAGCATGTCTGGATTCACGCATACGTGCTACATACCCTGCCCATCTCAAACGTCTGGATTCAATGTTCCTAATTATTTTAGGTGAAAAATACAATGCGTGCAGTTCTGCGTTGTGTAACTTTCTCCATTCTCCTGTAACTTATCCCTCTTAGCCCCAAATATTTTCACAAGCATCTTATTCTCGAACACCCTTAACCTCTGTTCCTCTCTCAAAATGAGAGTCCAAGTTTCACAACCATACAGAACAACCGGTAATATAACTGTTATGTATTCTAACTTTCAGTTTTTTTAAAGCAGACTGGATGACAAAAGAAAATTTTAAAGAACACTCTAAAAGCTATTGTTTTTTTTTTGTGTTACTCCGCTTTCCTTTGCTTTGTTGCTTCGCTTGTTCTCCTACCGCTTCATTCCCGTTCTTTTTATTTTATACGTTTTCCAAGGAAACTTTCCTTGTCAGTTAATTTGGTATTGAAGATACTGAAATATCCATTTCGCAATAATGGATATTCGAATATGTGCATCTGTCATACGCAGTCTGATGGAGTCTTCTTTTCTCTTGAGAAAGAAGAACGTATTGGTTGATTTAACATACAGTTCCTTGAATTAAAGCACTTAAAATTGTTAGTGCAGAGCTGAACTGACTTAATGACTGTTTAATGTTAGAAACGTCAATCAAACTACGCCGTCTCACTGTTGATGTATTGAGTCTTACATGAGCACGATCTAGCGTCTCATTACTGTACTGCAGAACAATACAAAATGTTATATGGTGATGTCACTTTTGTGAATGGGTATTGTTAACCAGCAAATGTGGACCTAGAACTTTCGACAGGGTCGCATTAAAGGAGACTTGGTTCGTGCGAGCGCATACTTAATGCTGCACGAGTCAAATTTCTGCTCATAGCTCTGTGTAAAATATGCGTGTGTTTATTACCTAACGCATATTAAATCTGCAAGTACTGCTTATGTCACTGTTAACGAATTTATAACCATATTTGGTATCATAATGCACCGCTTGGAACCTTTGCCACTTGAGAAAGTAAAATTTTTACGACGGTGAACTCAATGTCAGCTCGGTTATGACCTGTTTTATGTCAGCGAAGGGCTTGCTTTACTTTGATGTTACGTATGTCACTTATTTCAGTCAAGTAACATAAATACAATTGTTTAACTATGAAATTCATCTAGGAATATAACACGAAATACAATTGAGTTCGGTTATAACGACCGCGGTTAGTGCGACATTTCGGCTACAGCGACAGTCATTAAGAAGTACGATTTTTTTCTCTATTAAACAAATACGATTTATTATTCTTGAAACGTCATTTTTAATGAGCAACTCGTTTATAATGGCAGTATACATTCTTTCAGGATTCATGTTCTACGTACTCTTCCCCAAAGAAAGGCTAGGCCGAATCTTAGTGGTGGAAAGTCTTCGCCGTCTACGGTCTATAGCTTGATTAACTCGATAACATTCCCTGGTCCGCAAGGAATGAGATATGGTTGTAGTAGTCTAGTGTAGAGAATGGCAATTTAACATGAAATAAAAGCAGAAAATGAGGCACATCTTAACAGTAAAATAAATTACTCCATCCCAAAATTACATAGGTACAATATAAACAGTAGGAAATAACTGGAAGGTAAATTTACATAGCTAATTACAAAACTATAGTGCGCATCACGGATAGAGAGGTTTGCCTCTCCGGATTTTTAAACCAGTTGCAGGTCAATTTTGCAAGAGAGTGGGAAACTACGGAAAGTTTCAAAAGAAATTTCACTTTCCTGGTAGAACATGTCCTGTGGGCCTATGTACCATTTTACTCGTATTTGATATGAATATTTAATTTGTTGTGTATGTATTATACAGGATATCTCAGGAGGAATGTAAAATACTTCAGGATAATGTAATTTTCGTTAATCTACGTCCATTTAACCTGATATAGGGCTAAGTATGCCCGAAATTTAACGGTTGGCAAGTTATTGTTGAGTAAACTTTTAAGTGGAGAGAGGCATTATAGACGTATTTCTGCGTTTTAGAACACTTTGATAGGATACATTATTGAAAATGTTGTATCTTGTGTTGTTCCAATACGTTTATTTCACAATTAAGTACAAACTCAATAAGAAAATAAAATAATTAGGTACTCAAGACAAATGACTAAGGTTGCCTTTCTTATGGATTCCATGAATTGTAAATTCATATCAGGTACCGGTAGTAGTTCTCTTTCCTATTTCAATTAAACACTTGGTAGCTTGCCAGTTTCAGATAACATCCGGTAAACACTGGAAAACAGAGTTAGATGGAACCCTTCGACTGGGAAAACGTTGTCTGTATTTCTCATGAGCAGCCAATGCATTGCCGTCACAAAATCCATAAACAAAAAGCATGTCTGCATATTCACTATGTAAATACACGAATTAAATGACACGTGAACGTGTATTCATTTTTATGTGTTGCGTTGGCGTTGTAGTGCTCAGATGCTGCCGTGTGAAAAAGATCTGGTGTAACATGTCAAGTACGAAACCGCAAGACGTTTCGGTATTTCTCCCCAACCGTTGAATTTTGGACATATATATATATATATATATATATATATATATATATATATATCGATGTAGGTTAACCCATATTACAGTCCCTACCAAAAGTTTAAGGATACTCTCCATAAGTGAAGTTTCACTCCTGTCCTTGCAGTACTTACGTGAAACCACTGATGTTTATACAGGAACCAAATGCCTGTGAAAAGTGAAGTTTTTTACTGCAAACCCAATCTGTCTATCTTCCAAACTGTGGATTATTTGTAACATTTTTTCTGTTATGAAACTTACTGAAAAATTACATATTTTGTACGAAAAAAATTAGGCTAATTACTCCAGAATAAGTTGACTTAGATCAGTGAATTTTGGGATAAAGTTAGACATATCTGAAAGACTTCTCGTGCAATTATTGCTTTCTGTGTAAAGAATTTGTGACAATTCGTACATCATTGTAATCCAGATTGTTTTTTTTTTTTTTTTTTTTCCTTTAGGAAATATGCCATTTTCTAAAATTCTCTCGAGTATGAAATTCGCGGCAAATGGCCCCGAGCCTGCCACTGTCATTTATATCATAACATTGGCAGTTGGTAACATTGGTAATCAGCTTATTCCCTTCATTTTTAGTAATCAGCTGTGGAGTTTGCTACAAGTATGGAAAGGTTGGATTTCTTCCTTAAAAAATAGGTCAAAATTCAGTGAGTGTGGACGTGAAGTCGCAGATTATTGGGCTGTGGATGAATGACTGGAGATAATATCTAACTCTACTATCCCAAAATTCACTGTCAACTCATTCTGGAGTAATTATTTTTTTCCTGCAAATTATGTCATTTTTAATAAGTTTCATACCAGACAAATTGTTATATATTCCACAATTTGGAAGATAGACAGATTGGGTTTGCAGTAAAAACTTAACTTTTCACAGGCGTTTGGTCCCTGTATAAACATCAGGGGGGTTTCACATAAGTATAAGGACAGGAATTAGAAATCATTTATTGAGGGATGTCCTTAAGCTTTTAGTAGGGGCTGTACATTATCCTGACGTATTTTACATTACTCCTGAGACACAAAGGCACTGATTACGCAGCACACCTATGTCCTGACATCTCATAAAATATTTCCGCGTGTTATCATTCTTCTCATAGCGGAACCCAATCTTTCTCATTATCCGCCAGAGAGATGATCAAGACGCAGAAAAACACAACTTATCTTTTGATACTTTGTAATATGTAATTGAAGCTTGAAATGAAACCTTCCCCATACAAACTTAAAATAGTCAATGCATAACTGTCGAAATCAACTATATTAGTTTTAGAATAGTCCCGCCATGACCTTTTTCGATGGAATTTTCAATTCACCTGTTTGTTTCTCCTTAATTCTATTCAAAGAACTCTTTACTAATTCCAGTTGCCTTAATAAATAATTCTTTCATACACTTCACGGATGATATCATAGGTTTGCAGCATCTTGCGTTGTCATATTCATTCTGAAAATTCTCGTGAACCCGGCATAGCTCTATACGTTCGGAACAAATATGGTTCCTCTTCCACCAATTAGACTAACTAAGACACAATAATTGAGCATAGGATAAAAAAATAATACTTGTGATTTCCATTGTTCACAAATTCACAAGACCTTGATACACATCAAAGTGCTTGAAATAACAAACTTGTTATAACTAGAGGGCGGATCTGTGTGCGTTGTCTGAAGTTTAGTATGCTACTGCTCGCGTCACGTCTAACCTGTTTCGTTTTCTAACCGCACACAGATCCGCCCTCTAGTTATAACTGTAGCAACTAAAACAGAAACGTAAGTAACTTTTTTTCAACATCATTATACCTGCATCAGAAAAAGTAACGTTGGGGTTTTCCAGAACACCCTTGCTACGCTGCGACTAGCAGCTAGCTAGCTCACTTACCTCATCATAAGGTTTTTACTGTAGACTATGGCGCACGCATCCACCTGGTTTCACGAGATAACGATTGATCTATACTGCATCTTAAAATATATAATTTTACGTTTTCTTATATAAAGCTATTAAAACACACACATTTTACAAATATGGCTTGTTATAGCAAATAATTTCAAGGAAAAAATTGTCTCGGAGCCGGGCATCGAACCCGGGACCTTTGGCTGAGCGCGCCAACACTCTACCGACCGAGGAAGTTATTGTTCGTTAACAGAAAACTACGAGTATAAGTCACACAGAAAGTGTGCACTCAGTGTTGGGTCTTTGACGTCTTGCCAACCCATTTGAGATATGTGAATAAGAAGTGAATAATTGGGCTGGGGTCTGGTAGATTTTCTGGGTAGCTTAGTCGATAGAGCGTTGGTGCGCTCAGCCAAATGTCCCGTGTTCGATGCCAGGCCCCGGAACAATTTTTTCATTGAAATTATTCACTCTGATACTTATTAAAACTACCGAATCCATCATTGCACACTAATAATTGCACAGCCTAAAACAATGTGAGGGCATTACACCATTCAGGCGAATGATTTAATTCTTCTCGAATTACATGTTGTTGTCAGTTGAGACTAAATATTAGACTTGTAGTCCTCAAGTAGGTACTTAAGGTCCTACTGCGAGACGTTGTGTTGGACGCATCACTTTCTTCCAATTCTTGGCTCAAGGAAGGTACGGAAACTCTAGGTCTAGGCCTATCTTTTCGTTTGTCACGCGTCCCAGTTGCCTGCAGGCTAGCATTTTTGCTCTAGATTCTACTGAATTACCGTATGTTGTCTACTGAACTTTAAACGTAAATTAAGAAAAAAAATTGTTATTAATGATTTGGGATAAAGTAGGCTTGCACCTAGGAATCACATACGTGCTCAGAATTCGATCTCCGTAACTTCTATGCAGGGCAGCGGGCTCCTGTTCTCCGTGCACAGGTGTTTCCTATGACAGTTGTACCACTTCCCAGTAGTTTGAAAGGAATCTTAATTAAAACATGCGAAAACTGTGTAAGATATGTTCTGACTCGAGCTTCTGTTCACAGCACGGGTCGCAGTTCGTCTGCAGGCGAGAACGAGAAGGGAGCGGCGGCGGGACCCAGCTCAGCCCTGGACTCGAGCTCGGAGTCCGTGGACGGCGATCAGAAACCTCCCTCAGGGCTGGACCACCCCACTACACAGTCCATGCTTGCCCAGGTAATTCCATTTACGAAGAGATTCCAGTACATGCCATATGGTAATACCTTATTGTGGAAAGGTACCCCAAGTCATTTTTATAAAGTTCCGAAACCCCGCCATCCAGAAAAAACTGGAAAACTTCATAAGTAACGTAAAGATTTTTTTTTTATAAATTGCTGAATATTCCTAACGTTTTCCTATATAACCATTACATTTTACTTAAGAAAAAGAAAGTAGAAATTTGTTAATTTTCCACATTGATATTACCGGTACTTAAATAAGTTTAAAAGTCGCCTATGACATTTCACAAATTATAGTAACTTTTCATTCTTAATGGACAAATTTTGCCACATCATGTGTAATCAGCAGGCTTCGGCCTGGGCACAGAAACGCATGAAATTCAGAACGCACGGCCTATAGTGTTGTGTTGGTCTAGTGGCGTGGGTGATGGAGCGCGCCGTTACTTCGTGTCTCAACATGTAAACAGTCCGTCACAGTACGGCACAAAACATATTTCACTCTGTACAGATGCAGTATATATAGTACATTCCTAATGTAGACAATAAATGTCTGCCATTAAAGTATTAACGTGAGTTGTAACCCTCAATCAGGTGTCCCTACGCTGAAGCCTGTTACACGTACCGCAGCCAAGCAGCAATAGGCCTACACACAACGGTAATGCACATTACGGACCCACCTGTGCTGTTGCAGACGGGTGACTGCACACGGGTCATGACGTCATTTATACTCCGTGTACTCTAAACCTCATTGTGGTTACACTGTGTCCCTAGGCCGAAGCCTGGTAATCAGTATTAGCATCTATTGCTGTTGGCCACATCAGTATTGCCTCATAAAATTCATCTTCTCGTTCAGGAATATAGCGGTACACTTCTTTCGGTCTTCAACTTAAGATTTCTTAATTGGCGCTTTTCCTGTTGGATCTGCAGGGCTGTTTGGAGGAATGACATTAGGATCTTACCTTACCACAGGCCTGCAGAACTGTAGCTCTTGAGAGCGACTGCTTTCCTCCCCTTTCTTACCCCACCCACCTTTTCTACCTGTGCGGTCACGGCGTTCTAGTTACACTCGGCTGCATCAACATTCATTCTCGGGGCGGAAGTCGATCATCCCCAATAGAAGTGGAGTGAGGCTGGCGTCATAGTTCCCCTCCTTGCGAGTTCTGCAGGCCTGCCTTAACACAAAATGGCACCAAAGCACGCCTCAAATGTATTCAGGATCAAGTAGGCCTATTGTCGCCTTGCTTTCCTTGGAGAACCCCATGTATGAAATATTGATATATTGAAAGAAAGGAACCTTCTTCCCACTAGGCAAGCTTGTTGATCCAACGGAAGTACTGTCTTTTTTAGAAATGAATCCACCAATTTTGAAATCCATTATCTTTTTTTTTTTCGTGATTTTTCACGGAATAGGTTGGCAATGTTAGGAGATTTGTTTGGTGAATTGAAGATAATTTCACAAAATTATTTAAGTGTATATGTGATCATACATTTTGATAGGTAATTTAAGATGAAAAACTTCCTTTTACAGGCCAAGTACATATGAGTGACACCTTATGTTGATCATTTTAAATCTTCCAGTATCACTGAGAGCAAGACAAAATCAAAATACTCTACCCATTTTTTTACCTTCGAAAGTTATCAGCAAAGAGATGAAATTCATGTTTCATTGGGGCTTTTCTGTGGTTGTCCTTCATGGAACAAATAATATTCAGGATCTTAATTTATTATAATATAGTCCCAATAATACCTAAAAAAAATCACATCTATCAACAGAAGACAATAGAGGTGAGATGTGAGCGTTTTTCCGTCACGGCTCCGGAAAAATCACTGTAATAGATAATATCGATTTTGTCACAATGTGATTTTTGTGTTCGGATGATTCTTGGCGATTGTGAATGTTTCTCATCACGAGCTCTTTTGTGAACTGAATTGGTATATCATTGCTATGTCTTATATCAACACTAGTGATTAGCACTGTCAGTATACTAAAAACAAAACATTCTCTGAACTGTGATATCACGTATCGCAATATGTGAGCGCACATATTCGCCAAAGAGTATTAACAAATGATTAGGTGAATTATTTGTTGAAGAATATAGCGAGTGCATTGTAGCTTCAGTATCAAAGATTTGCCGATGTTAACCTCTAGAGTGGGACGATAATTAATTAGATCCCAGTTATGTTGTCCTTCAAGATTAATCTTCTGACTTGCAGTTGTCTAGACTCTGGACCTGTGACATATATGTACATCAGTCGCCATCGCTACGAGTCTCATGATGGTGATTTTATGGAGCTTTGATTTTGGAACTACAGTCATAGTCTGAATCAGCGACAATCCTGTCACAGCGATAAAATTACAGGTTTTTAAATCACACCCCACCACCACAAGACAGTGCTTAGCAAGTAGCTCACTGGATAGAAACAGACGCAGAAAAAAAAAATATTATTATTGTTTATGTCAATGCTACCAGTATTGTATTGTTAAAAAAATCAAGATCGATTTGGACAACTTTTTACATTATGTAAAAGGCTTTAAAACGACCATTAATAGAACTCTCACAAAAAGTGACTTAGGTAATTATTAATCATTAATGAAATTCGTTCCAGCTTTCAGTGCTCTTACCATCTCAGCTATGCCGGGATCCGACTCTCCTTTGTATCGTACCTTTGTACCTGGAGTTCAGACATATATAGCCTATGTCATATATGCAGAAGTGCATATTTTAATGATTTTATGGTCATTTCAACAACAGTTCTAGAGAACTGTTAACACCAACATATATATTATTACTATTATTATTATTATTATTATTATTATTATTATTATTATTATTATTAATTATATATTATGACTTCGCCATTCTCTATTGAATATTGTTTAATGGCTTTGTGTAGTCGTCACGTAGAAGCTTATTAATGGAGAGTTCGGCCGGCACTGTGAATCTGGTCTCGGCATAGCTCAGATGATAAGAACACTCAGCGCGCAAAGCTCAGGATCCTGAGTTCGACTCCTGGTGCCGGAACGAGTTTTTCTCCATTAATAAGTTTCTACGTGATGACTACACAAAGTCATTGATTACACAATATTCAATAGAGGACGGCGAGGTCCTCTAATAAGAACGTATACAGTACAAGACTTATGGCCGGTTTCACCAACCTTCGTTATCATTATAACGTCTCGTTAAATAATTTAATGACACGTTAGTCAGTTTTTGTGTTTCACCAAGTATCATTATTGCTAACGCATCTTTAAATTCATCGTTAATTTATTAGGACCTATTCGTCGCGTTAAAACAGTAACGATGCGTTAAGAAATCAACAACATGGCGGACGTAATTATTCGATGATGAAGTTCTTTATTTAGAACTTCAACATAACGACGAACTTATATGTTGTAATAACACTCGGAATAATCATTTTGAAGATTAAGTGATAAAGAATTCCACTAAAGCTACACATTAAGGAAATAAGTAGTAAGAATGATTCTAGAAGAAACTGAATACCGGTATACTGTATAGGTTAGAATACGGCAGATAGAAATCACCCACTTAACACCTCTTCAACACATTCTTCTCGCTTTAAGATAACGTTGCGGGAAGTTTTGAAATAGTAATTGATAATATGAACGGGGTATCAAAAGCTATATTGTCTAGATATGTGAATAAATTATCAGACGTACTATCAACATTAGCTACAATAGTCATTATTTCTATAGGCCTAATAAGCTTAGAGCTAAATTTCATGTTGTCATAGACAACATAGATTGTGTACATGTTCCAATCGTATGGTATATCCTGGCAGTAATATAGCCAAAAGAATCTGCAATAGAAGAACATATTTTTCCTTCAACATTCAAACAATTTCATAGGCCTATGTAACGCTCCGTATAAAAAAATTGTGGCTAAACTAGCGCTGAGGTAGTTTCCTTCGTACTCTGCTTATACACCTTGCACATACGAATCTGTGACAGTTTACGTTTGATTAGTGTAGGTTTTTGTTATGCCTTGCATATACGATCAAATGCATTACCACAAAAAAATCCCTTATAAATTCAACGATTTTCACTTCTGAAACCAGCAGAACTACCTCAGCGCTAATTTATTGAAATTGTAATAGGTTAGAATACGACAGATAGGAATCACCCACTTAATGCCTCTCCAACAGATTCTTCTCGGTTTAAGATAATGTTACGGTCTAGTAGGATATGAGGATGCCTTTTAAATGAAAAGGGTGCAAAGAGATTTTCGTTTAGGAGACAATGGATACCCCTTAAAATCCAATTTAATGACACCTCTCCTGAATCCTGCCACACAAGCATGGCAAAATTGTTACAGGGTACTAATAAATTTGTATGAAATACAGTGGAAAAGTAGTATGCAATTTATGGTAGAGGCGATTTGCCGTCCTAAATTTAGGCCTAATATAACTGCTTAGAATGTTTTGTATATAATTAAGTGTGGCATCAATTTTGAAGCTTTCGACCTTATAGTCCGCTAAATTTTCTTAGATTTCCTTTAGAAGTTACAATTTAACTGCTCTACATTCCTATTATTTACATTTAGAAGCAGCTGTCTTTTTTTTTTTAATTGCGGTGTGACAACATACTGTATTTAGGAAGATGTTCTTAAAATTACTGCCTCTTACCCGTTTGCCTATGATTGTTTCCTCATGCCAAACAAAGTCAGCCATGATCATATGTAACCAATGAAATTCGCGATTTCGAAGCCATGGTCGTATGAAAAACAAAACATTCAAGATACAAGTACGAAATCCCCTCATTAGTAAACGCCTATTAATTTTAAAGATACGAGGCTTGGTGAAACAGTCAACTTTTAAAGATCCCGTTAAAATTAAACGATCCATTTGTTGACAAGTCGTTTGTGCTGATTTAAAGAAGCTTGATGAAACCGGGCATTAGATAGACCTGACTTTTTCCAATGAAGGATATTTTGAGTATCGGTAGCGCTTGCCTGTTGGTTTAAATACAACCTTCCCAATCGCAGGTTAAGGTAGTATTGAAAACATGAAAAGTGATTCCGAGATCTTACAGATGTACTAACGTTCCACATAAAAAGGAGATGGAACTATGCGCGTGCGTGCATTTCACTTGCGTGTTTTGAATTCTACATATTGCAGTGCTTTGACCCATTTTCAAGTTGCACTTCGGCGGGCCACGTTATCCATGATATGTATCTGTGAAGCGTTATGTCTTGTACTAGGATGAGTGTGTGTGTAAGTGTTCGTGTAAGTGTAGTGTAGGGAATGGGTGTGTTTACAACTATTCGTGTATGTGTGTATAAGTCGGTGTACAACAGAAATAGTACTCGTGTACAAAATACCACTTGAATTTAACAATAATAAACGAAGTATTTATTTAAAGGCAGCTTTTATGCAATAAAACATAATTGTTTACCACTTTTAGACAAAAATAAAATTTTTCAGGAGCCATCCCCTTTATTTTCGGAAGCCACCACATTTTGCCCACACATGCAATGATAAAGCTATTCGAGCTGAGATGTTACTGAAATATATTAAACAGTATGTGGTACAGTCATTAAGTTCTGAGTTAGTGGCGGTGTGGTGCACTGGAGCGGATAGGTGGCGCCGTGGTATGGTACCTTGTCAGTTAGTCTCTCTTCCCAGCAAGAGACAGTTGTATGCATACTGTGTAAGCAGAACTACGGTCTTTGTTGTGACGGTGATTTTAACTCGCGCGTCGGAACTCGACTATGTTGTAGTTTAAGCAACGGCAAACGTCATGTTCTACCAGAAATTAGGCAAAACCGCTACCGAAACGTTTCAAATGACGCAGCAAGTTTACGGTGACGACGTATTGAATCGCAGTGCTGAGTTTAGATGGTACCAAAGTTTTTCGCAAGAGGGAAACAGTATGGAGGATGATGTGCGTACTGGTCGGCCACAAACGATTCGAACTGAGCGCAAGGTCGAAGTAGTTGCAATGTTGGTGCGAGCCAACCGCTCCCAGTCGGTAGACGATCTCGCAGCAGCAGTAGGGGTCAGCCATGGTGCGTGCTACAAAATTCTGTCTGATGACTTGAACATGTCGCGTGTTACCCAGCACAGTGTACCACGCATCCTAACGCAAGACCAACGTGATGATCGCATGACGATTTGTGGTGACCTGATCAGTAGTACTCACGGTGATCCGACGTTTCTCAACCGGATCATAATTGGAAACGAAACATGGTGTTTCCTTTACGATCCGCAACTGAAGCGACAATCCGTCACATGGAAAACGCCATTATCGCCACGACAGAAAAAAAAACCGCGACAAGACAGGTCAAAAGGCAAGGTGATGCATGAACTGTTTTTTTTATTCAAATGGAATTGTTCACATGGAATTCATCCCATAAGGTGTAACTGTAAACAAGACCCGCTACTAGGAGATCCTTGGCCGTTTACGCGATTCAATTCATAGTAAGAGTCTTGAGCTTTGGCGTAGGAAGAATTGGCTGTTGCTACACGAAAACGCCCCCGCACATCGCTCAGTCCTTGTCCAAGACGAACTTGCAAGGCAACAGGTCTCCGTTTTGCCACATCCTCCGTACTCACCTGATCTCGCACTTTGTGATTCTTTTATCTTTCTCCGCATGAAAACAGTCCTACGTGGGCGTAGATTTCATTCGGCCGTAAAGGTCATGACTGCCACAAGAGAAGCCGTACGGTACCTTCCTGCCAACATCTTTCAGCGATGTTTCCAGCAGCTATACCAACGTTGGCAGACGTGCATAGCGGCCAACGACGACTATTTTGAGGGAGGCTGTGGATCTGTTTAAGTGTATGCCGTGTTACGCGGCATCTTGTGAGACATCCACATTCTTGTGGGTGCCTACTCTCTAGGCGTCAGTCTCAGAACTTAATGACTGTACCACGTATTAATTATCCATGCAATGGAGACACAATCTCACAGAGACGCCCTCTGCTCTCTACTGAAGCTATGTAGTGACAATATCTTGAGATGCGCAACAAATGTGACAATAGCTATTAATCTAAGAATTTCTTTCTACAACCGCTTTTTATTAACATACTGTATTAGTCGTAGCGACATAAAATAAATCGAAGTCTTAAACAATTTTGAACTCATTAAACAAATCAGGCACCACATAGTAATGTTTTTTTGTACATCAACATTAGGCCTATAAACAGTCGTTATCGTTAGTCAAAATCGTGCATAATATGCCACATTATTGTACTAGTGTCGTAAAAATATCACCATGCCAACTAAAACGTCATGAATTCCATTATGAAGACATAACTTGTGCCATAAAATTAACATTATGAAAAGATTTGCCAATGCTATTATTTAATAGGCCTACATCATTGTTGTCATAGCAACCTCTTTCTTCATAGACCATGATACCAAACTACCCATAATTACAAATCTGATGTTATTGTTTATTAATTTTTATAATGCTGTCGCTTCTCTCGTTCCCTAAAGATTAACTCGTGTCATAACGTACAACATTATGAACTTGTTTCATAATATACTATTAGTCGCCATGGCTACATTCTGTCCGGAGTTTGTCTATCTCTGATTTTTAAAATAAGTAAAACTCATTAAGATACTTGAGATGTGATTAAAGGTTGCAATTAACAATAATGAAAAAATATAAACGTTAGCACAAATTTAAATTAAAAGAATTATGAGTGCGTGCTTTACGAGTTTGCATAATATTACGATGAATGACTGTAAACATTTTAAGTGTTTCAAATGAAAATTTTCTGCTTCTTGATGATAAAATACATGTTTTTTCCTAACGACGTGTTGACCACCAAATTCTTCTATTAGAGCACTAATCTCCAAGCGCCCAGCTTTGTTTTGTTTTCGCATGTTCACTGAACAGCAGATCTGAGCCGTGTAGTAGGGTCGGGTCCCGATCTATACACTGTTGCGAGTCGCTTGGAAGCTTTAGATAACCAAACGCAGGACTCTATTGATTACACTGCTTCGCCGATTTAGTAGATTGCGTTTGAGTCTAAAGAAAGCAACAAAACAGTACAACGTGGTCTGTTGTAACGAGAATCCAAGCCCCCGCATACCGGTAAGGCATCATGTCATAAATACACTCACGTCTGAGCATTTCTGACAAATTAAATATTATTCAATGCCTTGAAAGCAGCGCAAATATTAAGGATAATCCTGGAGAGTTTAAAGTAATATTTATTTATTTATTTATTTATTCGTTCATTCTTTCGTTTGTTTATTCATGTTTTATTTGTTTATTTATTTATTAAAACGTTAATTCAGATTGTACTTTTTATAATGAATTGTTGTTGTTTAGTTAACTGTCCGAAGACAGGTCTGAACTTTACAATTAAACCGAGAAGGCACCACATATGAGGCATCTAGGCCAGGAGATAATGGGGTAAGGTGGCCAGTTTCTTTTCCCTATAATGAATTAACTCTTTTTAATATCCATTCCCATATGATCGAATTTTTACTGTCCATAATATTCCTCGACTTTCGTGCTGTACGTAAATATGTTACTTGCCGATTGCGGAGGACTTACTCCGCATGTTATATCTAAGTATGTAAACATTGGCTTTCTCCTATATCGACGTAGCAGTGTTTGTGCATCCCGTGGACTAGACATGAACGAGTAACATAAAGCATATTTTAATGCTCTACTTGCCTCCTCCATGCAGGAAGCCGCAAGACTAATAGCCCAAAATAAAACTATATAGGATAAACTGTATAGTGATTGACCACTTAAGCTAATGAATAATAAAACAATGAAATAGCGGAAAACAGTGGTAACTTATTGAGAGAATTTTAAAGGCATTGGGTCAAGTGAAGATTCAGAAACAAATCAAAATCAATAAACAAAAGAAAAAATAAAATTTTAATGCAAAGATAAATTAAATAAACACAACAAGTCCACTTTTACAGTTATTGACCGTCTACTGCACAGTTATTGACCACACGCTTATTAGTGATTGACCGTCTACTGCACAGTTATTGACCACACGCTTATTAGTGATTGACCGTCTACTGCACAGTTATTGAATACTCATTTATTAGTGATTGAACAACACATTTTCACAATTTTCACTTTTTTCTTGTCTGTTTCGTTTCTCTTCTTCTGATCTTTCTCATTAAGAACTATTCGCCACCGGCGTAGCTCTGTCGGCAAAGGTGTTTGCCTGCCGATCCGAAGTTTCGTTCGGGCGTGGGTTCAATTCCAGCTTGGGCTGATTACCTGGTTGGGTTTTTCCGAGGTTTTGCCCAACCGTAAGGCAAATTTCAGGTAATCTATGACGAATCCTCGGCCTCATCTCGCCAAATACCATCTCGCTACCATCAATCCCATCGACGCTAAATAACCTCATAGTTGATACAGTGTCGTTAAATAACCAAGTTAAAAAAATAAGAAAAGAACTCTTCTCGCTGCCTTTTCTTTCATTTCTTATTCGCTTCCTTCCTTCTCTTGCCTCTTCTTCCATTTTTCTCTTTTGTGCCTTATCAGAAGCAAGTGTGTGTCATTTCTCTGATGTTATTACAAATGACTTCACCCAGCACTGGACGAGGACCAAAGAACACTTTTCCTTCAACGGGATATTTGCTTCTGGACGCTAAGGTTGCTTTTAGGACACCAAACTTCTTGGCAGCTTCATTTAAATCAAATCCACTGTGGACAGGTTCTGTAGCGTTTCGTAAAGCTTCCCCTGTATAATGCACTTTACCTGGCTTAGGGATTATAATATAGTATCAGTCCTGTAAAAATCCCCATCATTTAACCGATAACATATATAGAATTGGAGCAAATTGGTCATTATTCTAACAAATAACTTATGAACGACCAATCACTGTAGTTTGCGGCCATTCACTTTATAGTGATTGACCACGGGGCATTTTTATGTCATATAAAAACTTTAACAAAATAATATTCTGTGGACGGAAACCTTATACCTTTTCTCACACTGTGAGTGTAAAAAAGAGCACCAGAATTTATGTATCCTTTGCAGAATAAATAAATTATTGGATGCATTATTCTTAGCAATTTCTCTAGTTACTTACACTTGTTTAGGTTCAGTTGCATTTCCAATCGATTTCAGTCCTCTCAGACAACAGACACTAACTCAGTGGGATGAACAGCGACAACTAACCACAAATAAGGGTTGCTACTAGAGGTATATGCAGCAAAAAGTGAAATCACGATCGTGGTTTATTCACAATATACTTGAAAAAAGGAAGCGGTCAATCACCTTATATTGGTCAATAACTACCTAGTTTACCCTATTTTGTAAATTACTAATTTCCTGAAAAACCATTAGCTTTCTGCTTCTTTAATCGTTGGACGATTACAGATTCACTCCGTGTTCCTGTCATAGTTCCTAAAGGTATCATTGGCTAATGTTGGTGATTTCGCCTAGGAAACTCAAGTGCTCTTCCCATCAAATTCGGCAAGAATCCTATGTAAAATTTCGTCATATGCTAATGCGTTTTCCTTACTGCAGACTTCGTTGACGCCTATTCTTCGGTGAATTTCTCTAGGAATTTTCTGTGAAGTTTGTTTTCCTGTTACCAGAAAGTATTCCTGTAGGTCTAACAGTAAAAAGAAAATTGCATGTTGCAAATGTTATCGAGATCTGCTGTCAGATCGTTTTAGCTACGGTTTATTTTATGCCACTTCATCAATTCCTGTGGTTATCTAGCGTCTGAGTGAGAAAAAGGTGATAATGCCAGTGAAGTGAATCCAGGGTCCAGCGCCGAAAGCTACCCAGCATTTGCTCTTGATGGATTGAGGGAAAACTCCGGAAAAAACGCAACCAGGTAACGTGTCTCAACCAGGATTTATACCCGAGCCCGCTCGTTTAAGGGTCAGGCATACTAACCCTTTGTGGACACTGTTTTCATGATTAATAGGTTTTTCTCATACCTTGTAAAGAAGAAAAATGTCATCAATGCAAAATGTATCTACGTCGATTTGAAGAACATAACCGTTTAATTTACTGCGGAGTGGCAAGAAAAATTTGGGCATAATGTAAACTCAACGCAGATGCTAATACAAAACATATTAGGTTGCGATGAAAGAGTAATGGAACGGAGAAAAATTCTCTCCGGCGCCGGGATTTGAACCCGGGTTTTCAGCTCTACGTGCTGATGCTTTATCCACTAAGCCACATCGGATACAACTCCGACGCCGGTCAGAATCGTCTCAGATTAAGCTCCAACTCTTGGGTTCCCTCTAGTGGCCGCCCTCTGCACTACGTCATAGATGTCTATGAACGCAGGACCAAAGTCCACACATGTGCTGAGGTGCACTCGATATGAGTGACTAGTTGGCCGGGATCCGACGGAATAAGCGCCGTCTTAAATCACGAAGTGATTTACGCATATCATATATATATTATTTTAATGTACCAAAGTACATATGATATTTCCATGCAGATATTCTGCGTCATCATACGATGAAAGAGTAATGGAACGGAGAAAAATTCTCTTCGGCGCCGTCGGATCCCGGCCAACTAGTCACTCATATCGAGTGCACCTCAGCACATGTGTGGACTTTGGTCCTGCGTTCATAGACATCTATGACGTAGTGCAGAGGGCGGCCACTAGAGGGAACCCAAGAGTTGGAGCTTAATCTGAGACGATTATGACCGGCGTCGGAGTTGTATCCGGTGTGGCTTAGTGGATAAAGCATCAGCACGTAGAGCTGAAAACCCGGGTTCAAATCCCGGCGCCGGAGAGAATTTTTCTCCGTTCCAGTACTCTTTCATCGTATGATGACGCAGAATATCTGCATGGAAATATCATATGTACTTCGGTACATTAAAATTATATATATATTAGGTTGCCTTTCATAAAGTTCAGGGACAAACTATGGAATTACCATTTAATTTATTAAAAACATTCCATAATGGTTTTTTAAAGTTCAGTTCTTCTCGTTGTAGAAATAATTTCTTTTACGAATTTCTTATTGTAACTATATTTTTCTCTTGCGTCGAATGGTCATTTTTAGGTGGTATGAAGTGATAAGAAGTGTGTAATTAGTGTCTTATTTTATCTATTTCATTATTTTATTTATTTATATACTTTCAGACATATTTAATTGTAATGAAAATATTACAATTTCGAATGCGAAATAGGATCTGAAGAAAATGAAAAATCGTGTAAAACTGTCAGCAACTTAAAAATAAGCTTAGGCTTGTTTATGTACTAAGCAAGAATAAACATCTAGGCTTTAAAAAGAGGTTGAAAGTGCATTCATTACTTACGTTTCAAGTAACTAATAATACCATGAAACAGAGTCATTTCATCGGTAGATGTGAAACAGTATTCTGTTACAGACATTAGTCCACATCTACAATACGTGCCGTACCAAGTCTTTAATAGCTGAGTATAAAAGGTTTTTAAATTATATTTATGTCGAGAAAGGAATACGGATCTCGAGGTACACTTGGACATGGGAAGAAAAATATTTTTAGAGTAAAGAGAGATCTATTTTGTTTTATTTCTACTATTAGTAGAAATACCTGTTTATTTAACAAGATAGTTAAGTAGTTATTTTTAGCTCCAGTTATTTGTTAGAAACTCTGAAATAAATGGAAAAACTTTAAGGTATTTTAACAAAAATATGTTTTGGTGTATGTCCGCAACACCCAGCGTTACGTTCATTCCACAGATAAATTTGTGTAAATACATTTAATTACTGTAAACGAAGCTTTCGATTGGATGCAGAATTCGTCGGGTAACACTTAACATTTATAAATATGTGATCAGTAGGGTGCGGATGTTGATGAAAAGTCATCTTCTTATTTTTCACATTAGGATGTCTATTAATATTGAAATAATTTCTATGTTAATATCAACGTAAAAAATAATTTCTTATGTTGCATTTTTTGACGTTCTTGAACTAATAGGTCATTTTTATACTTTTTCAGCATATTTTGGTTATTTTTAATACTTTGGAGATCTTTTAGATCATTTGGAATGTATTTTACTTTCTTCTTTACATATAGGCCTGTTAAAAATTTTTAAGCAAATAGATCAGTAATAATTACCTACTGAATAAGTGAATAACAGTGAAGTTTGAGTTTTATAGTTTGAAACAAACTCTAAAGTCCGTCCTTCATTCCACTGAAGACTTCATCTCACACAGTAGAAGTAATATAAAATGCTTCACAACAGCTTAGTTTAAGTGGGGGTTTTGACCGCCACTGTTCTTTTGTCGGTATCAGAGTGTCTTTAGAATTTACATTTGGAAAGGGGGGGGGAAACTTTCACCATTTCCTGGACGATAGGACATCCGAGTTTGGTGGGCAGTCATTGAAACAAGGTCACTAATTTTGAAGAAGTTGTGGTGCGAGTACTTTGAATAATATTTAAATATCATTTTCTTTTAATTTCATGTTATTTTTTCACTATTTTAAGGGCATTTTATTTATCATTTTCAGTAGATTTTTATGTCAACAACATCCGCTCCCTAGTGATCAGTAACGTTTGATTTGTCAGTTGATTTTATGTACCCTACGAAATGTATAAATAGAAATTTGAGAAAATCGTTGTGAGTAAATTCCTTATTTTGTGTTCTATTGGTCCCCCTTGAGCGGTAGGGCATGGACTAAGGACCGCCTTCGCCCATTGAGTGGGTCTATTGTAATACCCTGGATGGAATGATTAAGCCCCGCGCATGCCGCCCCAGAACTCCACTACATCCTGCAGAATTCCTTTACCTTTTCGCGTACGCGTCACCACGGTCCCCTATCTTCGGTTCCACGAGCTACCATAGCCCACGGTACATAGCACTACCACCAGCAACCCACGGGGTCCAAGATAGCTAGCGACCCGCAGCCGACTCTACATCGGAGAAATCCCGAAATATGGGAAAACCTTATGGATGGTTGATTTGGGTATATGCAGCACGACGGATCGACTTCTGAGGGCTGCGTTGAAATACAACTTGCAATTTGTCGACAGTTGGTTGAGTCACAACTGGTCGTCCACTCCGTGGCAAGTCCTTAATACTACCAGTCTGTTGATGAAAGAGGAGAAGTGTCATTATGATGGCGAAATGAGTCTGAGATACAACGCCGAAAGTTACCCAGCAATTCTGCTTCAATTGTTGAGGGGAAACCTCGGAAAAAATCTCAACCAAAATAACTAGTTGCAATCCGAATTTGAACCCTTGTCCGCTCGTTTCATGGCCTGCCATGCTAACCATTACTCCACAGTGGTGGACCCGGTTTTGTGTTGCTTCATTCACGTGAAGATTTATTTAATTTTGGAGAAGGTTACTTTAGTTTATGTGCTTCAGTCCAAGTTGAATTGATTTCTTTAAGCAGGCAGGCATACAGACCGGCTTCCTGTCGGAAAGCACTTTTTCGTGTGGAAGATGTGCATTTTCGTGAATGTCTTCAAATCCATGTTCTGCAGTATAACAATAGTTTCTAGGAAATAAGCTAAAAGAAAGACACGCGACAAGAGAAGAAGAGTAAAGAAACTGAGTGGAAATTAATGAAAAATACCACACCGTAGCTCGCACGATCAGAATAAGCAAATATGGTGACGTGGACGCCTAAACAGAATTTTCAAAGCTAACATAAATTGTAAGCCTAGTGTCTTCTGGTACAGAAACTCATGCACTTTGTGTCACGCTTGAAGAGTATTGGTATGTGACTTTTGAAATTACAATAAAATCTATAGACTCGATCTTCGATAAGCACGTATTGTAAATACCCCTACTCTCAATTCTGCTTCCAATAAAATATCTTATGAGGTTTGCATTTTATCTTCCTACTCCCCATTCTTCCTACGTCTTCCTATCTATCCGATAAGATTCGTCTTTCACTAGCCAATCAAAATGCTTGTTATAGACAAATAAGAAGACGAGTATTATAATAGCGAGAAGGACAATTCAAATGATTATCATCTCGCCAATACCAACAAATATTCCTTGTTTTTTTAATTGCAGTCATTATTACGTACAGAAATCTGTTACCCATTTCTATACTCCGCGTCGTCAGAAAATGCATTTGAAGGTCAAATTCAAGCTCTTCTGCCTTCTCTTCGCGAATCTTAAAACTTCGTGTGGTGTTGCAAATGGGAGTGTTACTTCTACCCCAGTCCACGCACGTCTTGAATCAGCATAGGTCACGCAGTGTTAAATGATGGTGCTATATGCGTATACATGAAAACATTAATCTTTTACAGATAGCCGTATTGAAAGAAGTAGTGTCATTGTTCTTTAAATTCGTGTCTATTGTATTGTTTTGTTATTTTAAATTTTTATTCAGCTAATTTAGTTTATTGATACATACCTAAAAAAATTATGAACAACATAATAGATATGTTGATTAATTTATGTAAAATTTTATACATTTCCTGCATATAAATTAATTGTGTACTTTTCCATATACATTTCACTATGTAACGAAAATATATTGAAGATTCTATATTTGTAAATAAAGTATGGAAAGTTTATTGATTAATTTGACGCTATGGAGAGTGAGGCGGGATCATTTGTTATAATTAGAGTCGAGAATTCCATGCAAATACATGTTTTTATAGGAACATAGGACATAGCTCAAACTTAGTACTTATACATTTCATTACTTTCCGGTTCCAAATTTGTGTATTTTTTCCGTGCATATTTGCATGGTTTGGCCTTTTTAGGGATTAAAACATGCATAATGCATATTTAAGCAATTTTTAGCTTAATCATTCATATAATATACATTATATTCAGTTTAAATGCATGTTTTAATGGTTTTGAGTGGACATCGCAGTTTCTTGGTTTTTATTTCCCTTATTTTAGCTTCAGGAATCAGGAGTGAAGAAGGAGAAAAAAAATAAAAAAACTAAATAACAGAAAAAGGTTCATTCAAGTTTGTACTCAACTTCTTGCGATGTAGAGAGATCATTCTCTGCTTACTAAAATATATTGACTGACAAGCGTAGAAACCGCATAGTAACCAATTTATAAATGTTGTTAGATGTTAACTGTGCAAAAGAAAGTTAAGTGAAATAAGAAATTTCGAACAAAAATGGAAGTGCATATCTTAATGTATTTTCCACTTGTTCGTGCATGTTTCATAGTTTGATAGTGCATGAATGCATGCATATTTTGGGATTTTATAGTGCATGAAATTCTCGTCTCTAGTTATAATACAGCATACCATTTAAAAAAAAAGGCAAATGAAGGGGACAATCTGATTTGCGAAGTCATAGCAAAAAAGACCGTTTACAATGTGTAATACTTTCTTAAAGATATTGTTGAACATTAAAAAAAATTGTCACCACTGGTTTTGGAAAATCTAGAGTTCAGACTGCACAAATGTGTGTAATTTCTAAACGAACTGTTAATAAGGTTTGCGAGAAAGCGCTAAAATATACAGAACCTCTTCTGAAATTTTCTTATGCTATGAAAACAAGCATGTAGGCTATTGTGGGTCCCTATCACCGCAGCATGGCGCGTCCTCAGGTTGCGGATAGATGAGACGGCATCCAGATGTGGAGGATAGTTGCGAATATATTGAATAAGCAGTCGTGGATAGTCCAGAAGGGATGGTCCTCCAGCTTGGGGGTGGGCGAAAGGCTAACAACCCATCACCGGAAAAAAAAACAACTTGTTTCGAAACCGTACAATAAGCCTCGGAATGGAAGGATAGGAACCGATGGCGGGCTTATGTGAGGGCGACAATGAACCTGCGGGTTCCTTAAAAGCCATTTGTAAGTAAGTAAATATTAAAACAAGTCAACGATAACGTCATGTGATAGATCTAAGTGACTCCGATAAAGATGTGTTATGCCGTACAGTACTTGAATTTTATGACAGGGTGAATAGCCAATTTCATCGAAATTAAGGAAAGTCATGACAGAAGAAATTCAGTTTCAAGAATCACAGTCGTTTATTTAAGGAATATTAAAGAAACTGGGGGTTTACGTACAGAAGATGTAACGATGGAAGAAGATTTTTAATGTAAAGACAATATATTGCAGAGGCAAGGGCTGCTATCTTGAGAAGAATTCACAACATCCGATCATCTGACGACACTAGGCCCATATTTAATTTGGATGAAAACGGGCCAATAAAACTGTTCATTGAAATACATATGGCAAGACTCAAAATCATCAGGTGTAATGAGGATACCTGTTGGAAAAGAGAAGAGACTTATAGTATGTCATTCTGGATCGTTTTGTTCCCGAAAGTAAATTGGTATTTGCGGCTAAAACAACTGCACTGACTGTCATTCAGAAATTAATTCAGAACTGATAAGAAACGTAAAAAATTATATATTACAGTCATATAACTGTAATATATAATTTTTTACGTTTCTTATCAAATCTATGAACACTGTATAATTGGCCCAACATGTGTGGTTTATCTTTGAATGTAATTCAGAACTGTTCAAAGAATGATTCGTGAATGATTTCTTAAACATACGTATATGGACCAATATCTCGAAAATATATATTTCTAATTTTTAAAGAATGGCTATTGCATTGGGGGTTAATGTGATTTGTGGAAGCGTATATTAAACATTAAGGATCAATGTCTTTACAATGTGCTTATGTCTCTCTTTTTTTTAAGAATGGTTGTATTAACAGAGGGCTAAACTTTTTTGTTTAGGCATATTACATAAAACATTAGGAGTCAATGTATTCATAATGAGTAGGCCTATATTTCTTCAAGAACGGTTATATTGTACTGGCGATTAATCTATTTTATGCAGGCATAACTTACGTAATAAAAATATATATGTAAATATTTCCATTCCTGGGTATAGCACGCAGTGCATGAAGTTCGCTGGAACTTATCTTCCCGTAAACGTCTTATGACAGAACCAAAGCGGCAACTATGCATTGACCTTGAAGGGAATATTCAATTGACGCTGACTTTAACTAACTTACTGTTATTCAAGGCTAATCAGTGCATACAGTTCATGTTCAGTGTTGGATGCCGGTTGTGTTCTTTGTAATTTTCGAAATATTGAAAGAATAACTATAAGTGAATGACATTGTTGTTTAGTCAACTGTCCGAAGTCAGGTCACAACCTCACAAGTAATACCAGGAAGGCACCACTTATGAGGCAACTAGGCCAGGAGATAATGAGAAGGGTAGCCAGTTCTTTTCCCCCTTTATTGCATACATCGCTGACTAGCTACATAAATTATACTAATCAGACGTCAGATGCATACAAACAATATTGTTCTTTCTCTGACACATATCGTCATGTGAGATGTACTGCCTGATAATAGATGCACATATCAGCCAGAACCTCAATCGAGGATTGAATGACATTATAAAACAGAATTGGAGTAATGCGGAAGTTTTACTGGTATTGTAATGGACAAACAGACATTTTGCGTCTGATGAAACTATCCCTTTTTTATTATTTGCTATCCAGCATTTCCTGCACCATTCCCTAATTCGCAGAAATTTTTTGCCTGTTTGACTGAGAAAAATTTTAGTTAGAGCTGGCAATACTGGTCAGAGCTCACTTCGCACAAGACAGACACACACATACAGCGTGTCCAGCTTATAGGTTTAACATTACAAACATTTATATCTTACAACTTACTTTCATCGTTTTAGTTTCGGATTGGAAAACCTGCTAACATCGCCTTATGGGTGGAGAAAACCTAAGAAAAAAAAAACAACTAGATAATCAGCTCAGGCGGGAGTCGAACCCACGATCGAGCTCAACTCCAGATCAGCAGGCACACGCGCTACCGCCTGAGTTACTCTGATTGCTTCCCTCTTCTTTACAGAGATTCCCTAATTTAAGAAAATTTCCTAAAATCTGGCAACATTGGTTCTGACTTGTGGGATTTTAGCGTGATGCTGACTCTCATGCAGTGTGGTCTGTTTCAGGATCCAGTTCCTCATCACGGCACTGAACTGTTCAGCGGGGAGTTGAAGCCCAGCGTTGCCAGTTTGCAAGCCACCGTGATGTCCAACGCCACGCTGGCCGCCGCGGCCGCCTACCAATCACAGCTCGGCCTGGCTACCGCGAGGCCAATGGCAGAGCAGCAAGCTAGTAGTTCTCTTGCGCACCACCATCACCATGGCGACGCAGCGCTGCTGCATGACTACCACTCGTTGTGACAGTGGGTGGCTGGCTACGGATATAGCCAGTGAGAAAGTTAAACAAGTCTGTGTCGCTAGAACTATGACAAGCGCCGCACAAGTGCATATAAACAGTGTTCCAATTCAAGGACGTGAACCATTTTCCTCTACGTAGTTGGTAACTTCTCTGTATACTACCATGTGCATCGACGGACTCCCCTGATCCTCCCCATCGGACGTCCCTTGCGGGATGTTCCCTGTTCTGAGTGTCATGGAGATGAGAGAAATTTACTGAAGAAATATTTACTCTATTCCTGGCCCTCTTGTAGCAAAGTAGTCCAACTTTCCGAATACCTGAGCATTACAGGCCGGATACACAAGCACACATTGACTTAGCAAAGATCCGTTGTGCAGCGTGAGAATAGAGACAACTTTAACATTTTATAATGCACAAACTAAGAGCACCCATGTTAGCGATAAGCATATTAAAGTCGTTGGTTGACTGTATTTTCGACATTGATGTTGGCCAAGAAGTTCGGGAGAATAGATTACATTTGCGTTAACTGTAATGTTTTATCGTTGTTGCGTTCGAAATTTCAGCTCTTGGCTTACCTAAGAACAGTCTATTCCTTTATTAACAAGTATTTTGTAGCTAATATGATACTTACCTTTTTTATGCCGATTTTATCAGAAGTTTGACGAAACACGATTCATATGATTATTTTAATATTTTTCACGAAGTTTAGGGGAATAATAAGTTCTATACGAAGTGCTGATTACCTTCATTTTCTTTCGAAATTTTGAATTATGTTATTACGCACATGCACATTAGTGACATGTGTCATCAATACATTAACGCAAATCAAGAAGACACAAAAATTTCAACATTCGTTTTGCTTTTCGTGTTTCAGCAAATCAATTTTTCTTATGCGCAATGTTGTACACCGAGAAAAATGAGAACTTAAAACTGTAGTAAACATTTTCCAACTTAGTTATATTTATTGCTTAAAATTCATGCATGTTTACATCTGATGTATGAATATATGTATGCATGCATACATACACACATACAAAGTGCAATAAATATATTTTCGAACTGCACTTGTAAGTTATTTGTTGTACTGTTAAACATACATGCTCGTGTCACAAGATCATTGCTTCCATGCCTGTTGAGTCAGTCTCCCAGATAGCGTCAGATTGTCTTTAAGAACTGAGCTTCTACACGTGATTTTGTGCAAGGACCTACTGTGATTTTTCCATGAAATCTCTACATAATTATAGCCTACGCTTTATGGCTAGTCTTCTTCTCCGCCTTCCAAGTGACGCATTTAGTATAGATTCCAGGCGTTTCCCTATTCTAGGTAACTTCTCCGTTTTGTATATACTGTGTGTTGCCTACATTCAGGGTAGTCTGAAAACTTACTGATTGCTTCTTGTACATACATACATACATACATACATACATACATACATACATACATACATACATACATACATACATACATACATATGATACAAAATGATTCACTAAGTTATACCAGCATTTCCGGAGTTTAATCGTGATTACATTTTAAAAGATTTGTGTGTGTGCAGGTACGAAACTCGACTAATCTCATCGCTGCAATCCGAATCTTATGGGAAGAAGTGCTGTTAAAACAACCAAGCAAACGCTTTGAAAATACTAGTTGATATTAATTACAAGTACCTATTACCATAGGCTACAGTAAGTTGGAGTTTTTTAAAGTGAAGTTTTCTGATTTTTATATTAGTCTCAAAAAAGAATTGTTAGCATAATTTTATTTCAGAACGTGTGGAAGAAAATTCAAGACTTTATAAAGGTCGATTGATACAGTTTATTCTTTCTGTTCAAATAGATTTACAGCAAATTAATGAAACAATACTTGCTACTTCAATGCATGCTTGTGATTCGTCACCAAAGCTACGCAGCCAATCACCTAACCATAAACTACGCCAATGTCTTGTATGACTATGTAGGTGCAGGCGAGAAATAACTGCGTAGTCAGTCAGAATCAGGCTGATGCCCATGTGAAACTGTATCCAGAATAATCTCGCTTGTCAGGTGCCGATGTAACTCCGCTCGAAGTTATGAGTCACACTTGGAATCAAAGATAGAAAGCTTCTAAGGATGCTTACGTGGTTGGATCAGCGTCAGACATGAAATTGTTTCTTAAAAGAATTTATAATCGATATCCCAGAAATTAAATCGCGATTGAGGTGGCATTCTTTATTCTGCGAAGTATTTCAAGATTCTTTCAGTTTTTCTGTGAAAATTCTACCAAGTTACTCAGGTAAGATCGGGAAGAAAATGTAAGACAAAAATAGATAATAAATCTTATAGTAAAACATAATAATATGATTGATCAAATGATCACTATTTCGCTTCGATATGAATATTCTTTTGTAATGAGGACAACATTCGGAGTTGGACTGTATATTTGCTGTCGATATATATTTATATAATTTAATTGGATTTGAATAATGAAATTCACCGTGAAAAAATATGACGTGATATCCTGGCTCGCATACCTAATTATGTAGCAGAATGATGATTATATTCATCACAACGAGCTGTAATTATATGCTTTGATTTACGTTTGGACCTTATAGAGAGAGACGGTAAAAAAATAATTTTATTAATGACGGCCATCGATCAATGAACGCAAGTACAGTCATCCGTCTGGTAATATGGACGCAATATTTATGTTGATACTTCGCCATCGCCACCAATTATCTTCCAGTTTATGTTAAATATTCTGATGATATAAGAGGATATGAATATTAGTTTGCAATGCTAGTATATCCCAGGAGATTTGAAAAACCGTGAAAAACAATAAATTTAAGGAAGATCTGACACACCAAGTCCAATCCACTGCTACAGAAATGCGTAAGGCTGTGAACCCTCACTTCGGATGTGTCAGTGCAGTTTCCGGTTTTCTGCTCCTTCCGATACAGATAATGTGCTCGAGGTTTGGACTGGTAGCCTATCTGTTTCCGCACCTTAAGTGAGAGGGTCAGACTTTTTGAAAAGTGTGCACGCTGAAAAAATGGACTGTTTTGTGAAAAACGGCAACAGGTCCGGAAGACGAGCAGCTGCAAGATATCTTGCAGCCCGCGGCTTCCTTTCCATTTGCTTGGTAGTTAGCTGATCCGACTCGTGCAGAATTTGTAATTTTCATGTACAGTATTGCGGAAATTCTGTTCATTATTTTATTGCATCGCCTCTTTTGTACCCTCAAAACATTTCTTTGTTATGCTCCTAAGCTTGGAGAACGTTGTGCAGAATGAAATTCAAGTTTCAGTATATGTTTTGAGTTAGCTTTGGATGGGGCACATTTTTCTTTACGATTTCAACTCCTCCGCCACGTAATAGTTATTCACTCTTTTGAAACTACATTAAGACTTCATTGACTTAGTAGCATTTGAACTGCTAATCGGCGACGGCACTCCTTAAAGCTAGCGGAAAGGCTGTTCCGCCAGCGTTCACTTATTTCTGTCGACTCTCTCACTCAGGAAGATTCTGTTCATTGTAAACAAGGTTTTCTGTACAAACGGGGCATAGTAAGTTCTCCGAATTCAAGTGGGTTTAAAATTTCGACAATGTAAATTCCCCTAAAGACGGAACAGAAAAAAAAATGTTGGGCATATGTAAATTCCCCTAAGTCCAGAATCATTTAGCATTTCCGACTGTGCTCCAAAAATTATTTCTGTTTCCTTTCGTCAGTGATTTTTCATTTACTTTAGTGACTTTTCATTTACTCATTTAATATATGAACAGCCTTCATGAAATCTGGCTTCTACACGTGATTTTGTGCAAGGACCTACTGTGATTTTTCCATGAAATCTCTCCATAATTATAGCCTGCGGTTTATGGCTAGTCGTCTTCTCTTCTGTAATTTCTAATATATAATTATATATTCCCGATCGAGCACGTTCACTAATAGCGGGACGTATTTCGCTCGGGTGTCTTATTTCACTCATTTTGTGACTTCTGATAATCTGCTGCCGACTTTCACGACCTCAAGACGTTAGGCCTATAATAACTCTTGTGACAGGTCCTTCTGAAGCAAAGTTCCAAAACACTTTCAATAACCATTGTTTTTTTAACAACTATCGATATCTCTTTCGGCGGGAAATTATCTTCTTAACATTCGAGTTCTCTTTCAGTATCTTTGAATCGATTAGCGGTGTTGCCAACATATTGAAATCTTTTGCTGCTGTTCCGTTTTTAAAGTAGAATGATTCCTGGCGCTGTTATCGCTGTAGAACAAAAGACTGTGACATGCTTCCTAGGCTTGAACTATATGCCTTCAATAAACTTCATGTCATATTCTTACTCCGTTTGGGGGAATTTACATTTTTAATGGAAATTTAGGGGAATTTACATTTACCCAATACAAACTGCCTGTTTCCTTTTCTATTGTATTATATAGCCTACTTAATATAGCCTACGCTATTTCTTATTCATAGCTGAAGGAGAAAACGGTACTCGACGTGTTTTAAGCTGACAGATTGGTTACATTATCAAAGTTTGAATTGGTTACATTATCAAAGTTTGTATTGTGAGAGCTCTGGAAAAATTGACAGGAAATGTTATAGTACCATTATTACCGAGTTAATATAGCATGTAAGAGCGAGTCACTACTGATTTCCATCGTCCGTATGGTGACTGTTTCAAACCTGTAATAATTGTGGACCAGCGAAGGTGGGCATGTTCTGTTAGTTCACTCCTGCTTTGACCTCAGCTTCCGGATCTGTGTGTGCGTGAGTTTTGTGTGTGTGCGTGCGTGCAGGATTTAAGCTCTGTCTTCACGTGTGTATTTCTCTTTTCATGTTGCGTGTATATAAGTGTCATCAATGTACATACGTATTATAAATTATACTGAACGTGTAGTATTTCTCTTTTATTTTTTTCTGATGAAGAAATGGCAGTGTGCCAACTTAACAAAGATAATTACCAATTAACACAGGGGTGTCCAAATCAATGTGCCTGGACTGTTGCCACTTACAGCATACGTGGTTCTGGCCGATAGATGCATATCTGTCTTATTTTTCACAATAGTAATGTACGTACAATAGAGATAAACATAATTAAAATTATGTGTTCAAATATTATCCTTTGTAAACCAGTTAGGGTCTATTGTATGATAGCATACAATTTGTGTAAGATATTGTAATTTACAGTGTAAAAGCTGCTTTAAACTGCGGAGTTATCTATCACTGCTTACATTTGTTATAATACTTATAATATTATTCGTCAGTCACGTTTTTCCTCCAGCAAGTTAGAAAATAATATTGTGTGATAGCAGGAAATGAGCAAAGTACATACCTAGGTACTTCGTCGAATGAAGTACATCGACATGGGAACTGGCGTCCTTTGTATAATATTTTGTTTCTATATTCGTCTTTGCATTCGAAATACTATTTCATGAAGTCTTCATCGAAATTAAAATTAAGCGTAAACATTGCATAAACGCAAGGACCTTAAAATTATTATAGAATTAACACGAGTTTTAAAGAAAAGTTGTGAAAAATTTAATATGAGTATTGACCAATTTGCAAAGAGAACAATAAAAAGTCAAACTCAGGAATTTCCAGTTTTTGTTAGTGTATATCATACTTCGTATGATATGCTTCCTATGATATGCTGTTCTACTTTAACATAAAATAAAATTATCTTCTATAGTTCCCACAAAATGTTGAACCCCCTGATCTTTATACAGGGAACAAATGCCTGTAAAAAGTGAAGTTTTTACTTTAAACCCAATGTCTCTTCCAAACTGTGGATTATATAACATTTTCTCTGTTATGAAAAATTGTTATATAATCCACAGTTTGAAAGAGAGAAATTGGGTTTGCAGTAAAATACACAACATTTTTTTCACAGATATTTGGTCCCTATATAAACATTAGGGGGTTTCACATAAGTATAAGGACAGGAGTGTAACATCTATTTTGAATGGGTGTCCTTAAACGTTTGGTAGAACCTGTATATAGCACATTCCTAGTTTTAAGTTTAGGCCTATACTTACGTTAAGTAATGCGAGTAGTTTACCAAATAACATGACCAGTAACTTACAGAAATGAAACATATTCCTATTAGAGTCAAATCTCCAACCTTCCAAATACAGATACTACTCTAACACGTAGCTGAATTCATATCTTGCTGTACAAATTGCAATGAATACTGAAGAAAAGCCTTTTTGTGAACAGTAACGTTTAGAGTGGTAGGGGCCTACGAGATCCCTATTGGTCGCAAAGGAGAATGCAAAGATGAACGACATATAAAACGATCCAACTTTGCACTGAGGTGTTAAAATGCTGTTTACTGTTAATTAATATCTATAAAAAAAAGGACTGTAACATGTATCGTCACATTTCGCTTATGCGTTTTCTTTCTAAATACCACAGAAGGCACTGCTTTTACAGTCTTTCTCCAAATATTCTGAATTGATAGTGTCTGTGACGGAATATTATAGGAATTAATCGAATAGTTTACTACCGTTGGGAATTCACAAAAAGGCAAACATGGAATGAAAGTATAAAACATATCGATGGTGTTGAACAGCAACCTCGTATGTCAAAAATATGAACGAAATAAGATTTCACTTTATTCCTATCGAATAAATTTTCCCGAATCTTCTGCAAACAGACCTCAAGTCAAGGCTTGTATACAAACTTCATAAGGAGATATTTAAATATCCTCTTATATAAGACATTTGTTCGTTTTCAAGATATTAAAATGTTTTTTCGCTCTCCTGTAAAATTGAATTTTTTAACAGACGAGGTTGCTGTTCAAAACCGTCGAAATGTGCCGATCGGATACACATACAAGTATCATGTTGAGTGTGCATCTAATATTTTCAATGGGCCCAAATACAGATTACTACATGTACATTAGTGGGACGGCACAAAAGGAGGAATAAAACTAAATAGTTCACTTCTGTTGTAGGCACGGCCAAGAGTAAGCAAGCGCTTGAGAAGAAAGTTCTCATGAAAGGCCACGTGAAGTGGATTGTCAGATATCGTTGGCACGGGGCCAACATTCAGAGCACAATTAAACGATTTGGACACCCCTTATGGCACTTCAAGTCGGCTTACGAAACTCGCACATAACAGCGTAATACGCACTATTGTATCTTTACATGTTTATCGCTAATCTACAAAGAATGGCTGCTTGTTGTTATTAGTAGTGAAATCTGCTCTTGCTGTGCAATTTCATGGTTCACTTTAACATAATCTAATTAAAATATTTTACAGAATGGAAAGCTATTGTTATTTTACTCGGGGAATGCCTTTTGAGCGAATCCCATCTTTTAAATATTTATTTTTGAGCGAAAATCTTTTTGAACAATTTTCCTGTTTGTACTGAAGTCACTTTAGATCGACTGTCCTTTCACGCATTGACCATCGATTGTGAACAGTGACTTAGGCCTGTTTGTTGACGGATTAACTGTAGCTATACCAATTTGGTGCAGGCCATTCTTTGCTATTTGTTGATGGAGTGCCTTGAAGGAGACACGAACAGGCAATGATATTATCAAAAATGATTTTAAATATCATAAAGTGCATGTGTCCGCTGATGGGGCTACCAGCTGGAAGTGAATTATCTTCATTGTAAATAAGACAAGCATAAATTACTGAAAATTCATTTTCAAAAGTTACGGAATTTATTATTATTATTATTATTATTATTATTATTATTATTTCTTCCCAATGCTATTATTCCAGATGTAGAGTTAACAATTAAAAGCGAACGCCATCAATTTTGGTGATTGTGAAATAAAAGAAAAGAAACACAAGCATGCCGAAAACGAAAGGGCGCTTTGTAGACAAACTATGTGTAGTTCATGAAAAGGAAATTGTGGTGTAAATATGCCCCAAAGACCATAAAATTATCAAATCCACTCTTCATCAACAATTGGAATTTGGCTCAATAGTAACTTCTAAGTTGGCTCAAAAGAATTTGTTTTCGCTCAAAAGGCACTGCCCCATTTTATTAGAGTTTGTAATCTAATTTCACTGGCAATTTTTATTTGATTTTATTTCGTGGCTATTCATGGTGCAGGCTTAATCACAATCAAACATGTGTAACGTTGAAACCGGTCTGATTGGTGAAAAAGTATTGACTGATTGGTTTATGCACACACGTCCAGGCCAGTGTTCCTTGAACGCTACATCCCAACTGTCATTAATTTTCCCTTGCTGTGTAAACACAGTTCATTACTGTACTTCTCGTCGAAAAGAATGGCATTGGAACGTTTAGTGCAATGGAAATTACAAGTGTGTGAGCAGATCGTAATATTGGGCGAGTTATAGGCCGACGTTGTTTAATGCACACTTTTTTTAAAAAGAAATAGAAATTATAGTCACTATCATAATAATAATGGCCAGTAAAATTGGATAGAAACTCTGTCAAACACCTCACATTACCTTCTTTTTCTCCATACTCCTCTAAGTTCCTACACATTTTAAATTGTAGATAGGCCCTAAATTTCTTCAATCTGACGGCATATAGAAATCATTGTATTAATATGATTTAAAGCATTCGCGATATACAACATGCTGAGAGTATTTTGTGCTCTTGCACCGTTTCCAAGGAACGAGCCATATCAGAAGCAGGCATTAGATGGCTAACTTCGCATCGGGAAGTGAGGCTGGCAGCCGTCATCTTTAAATCAGGCAAGAACCTGTGATAATTCAACAGATTTATGCTGTTTTCTATATAGATGTATAGTATACATACAGAGTATGACGTTATCAAAAATTCCGATGTCATGCGCTATGGAATTTATCCAAGAAGGTAAGTACCATGATTAAATACTTAGAAGGTCAAAATACAAGTAAGTACCAGTATGTCGATTAACCATAATGAGTGACAGTGGTGCTAGGTAGTGTTTATATTCTCTTCAAATACATTTCAAACCGAAATAAAGTAAAACTTTCTGCAAATAAAATGAGTCAGAATAGCTGAATGTGGAAAAAAAGGCGATATGGCCCTCATGAGAACCAAGTAAAAAACAACGAATTACTATCTTGAAGCAATTTCCTTATATTTACGTGTCCTTTTTATTACAATGAATTCATGAAAAGTCATTCTTCCCGCTCGTTACTGTACAGCTTACCACCATACAGTTTATTTAGTAAAGTTCATTTCAATATATATTTTACCAAATTGTAAGCTGGTTCAAATTGATAGAGTGGTTCAAGCCGATGCTTTGCTACTATGGGTTTGAAGGAGATGTTCGGGACATGCGCGAGTGTTCCTTGATACAGTGCCGTTACAATCAATCAATCAATCAATCAATCAATCAAACAGGGATGGAGCCATATCAGTGACTTTTAATGGCAGGCAGGGTTATTTACCTATGCCTTTATGTTAATATTTAATAGCAGTGCACCCATTTGTCAGGTACTCAGCTTTGAAGCGTTTATCCTCATTAACAACAGTTTAAAAGAGAAGAAATGTCAGAAATAAGTGAAATAGGGAGAGGGGTATGACAAGGATGACCTCTATCACCTACCCTGTTCAAAGTCTTCTTGAAGGATTTAGTGAAGAACTATTTTCAGAACGTTAGAGTGACAGTAGGAGGAAGAATAATAAAGTGCATAAGATTTGCTGATGATATGCTACTGTAGCTAAATGCCAGCTGTGAGCAGTCTGAATTAAGATAAAAATGTAAACAAGACGACCATGGTTATAGAAAGAAAAATAGAGAAGGTAAATGTGCGATTTCTAAATGAGGCAGTAGAACAAGTGGACAGCTTCAAATACTTGGGATGTATTATAAGCAGTAACATGAGCTGCTGCCAGGAAGTCAAAAGGAGGATAGAGATGGCAAAGGAAGCTTTTAAGGGATCTTACACAGTAAGAATCGTGAAAATTTTAAAAAGTTTTTTATTGTCTCAATCGATAAAGTATACTTTTCTGTATACAGGGTGATTCATGAGGAAAGGTAAAAAATTAGGATACGATATCTTAGGACATTTTGAGTGAAAAAGTTCATATGAACATAGGTCCGTTTTCGGACGATGGCGGAGTTCAATGTATTTTTTTGGTAAAATGTTTCGCCCCAATATGAATGAGACGCTACCATATACTGCTGACGTGAGAACGTGAGACAAGGTCACGATCGCAATGAATCATTGGAATCTGCTTTGTGAGCGATGCAGGTAAGAGAAAGAAACAGGGTGGTGGGCATTACAAATGTCCAAACGCCTGCCCTTGTCTGATGTAATGACATAGAACCCGCAGATAACACAAGTAGCTTACACTATCACTTACCAATTCACAACAGTTCAGTCAGCTACCTACAGTACAGTAGTTATACAGGTACAGTTATCGGAAATGTTAAGTTGTATTTCTCAAGATGCCTTATAAATTTTAGACTACAGAATACGCCGATATTTTGTATATTTATGGTTTGTGCGATGGAAGTTCCTTGCGTGCCGTCGCTGAATAATGAACGACGCTTTCCGAACAGAAGGGTACCATATCGAAGAGTACTTACTGTCTAAGGGGTTGAATGAAAGACTTGGTATAGTAAAGGAAGGGGGAAACGAGAGAGGCACTAATCGACCGTACTTTGGATGCGGCATAAAGAACAGCCACGAGCAATTCTCCCTAGCGATGAGCGCGATTCACGCCCGAGCGCAACAGTGCATTGAAGCAGAAGGAGGTACCTTTGAAAATGTGCGAAAACATCGACCCCGACGTCTATAATATTAGGCATGTATGCATACGTGAATATAAACTTTAAATTTGTCCGTTATTTGTCTCTAAATGCGAGTTAGTACAATGGAATCTCAGACGTTTTTGTAAACTCAAAGAGCCATATCTCCGTAACCGTTCGAAAATGGACCCATACTCATATGAACTTTCTGACTCAGAATGACTTCAGAATTCACATCCTAAATTTTTTACCTTTCCTCGTGAATCATCCTGTATATTTCCAAGTTTTCAGATATATAGTATGTTGACAGGGAGGCTGTAACATATGCAGAAGGTGCTTTTTAGTGCAGAATGTATGTACAAGCATGTCTCAACTCTAGATTCATTTTCCGATAATTACATTTTTCGATACAAAAAACCTGATATTTCAAGAACCGTTTGTCTGATATGTAGGGGAGATTTGGGTAGTATCGGACATCGGGTAATATCGGACAGTGATGTTTCTTTCATCTACCACAAGATGGTAGTACAGTGATGTTTCTTTCATCTACCACCAGATGGTAGTAGCAGTGTTCAGATGTCGCATACAGAAACGTAACCATGTCACTTAGGTACTACCATCTGGTGGTAGATGAAAGAAAGATCACTGTCCGATATTACCCGATGTCCGATACTACCCAACTGTCCCCTACACTTGCCCTTTATAATAATCCCGAGAGGTTGGACCACAAAGGTTAAATTTTAATGAACAATCAGCAATTTTCTAGTAAAAAATACAATGAAAAGGAAACGATTTTTAATGAAAATTTAAAAATCTATCAATTTAGTATGAAATCAGCTGTGAAGCTCATTGAGAACCAATCTTTAGATTATGATCTCAGATTTAAGGAAAAAAAAGTAAATGACTAGGCCTATTATTTTCTCAGTTTAGATTAAATCGTGTTTTTGTAACATATTAATGGTTACTAGATATAATACTATTTATCAAATTGAAGCTAAAGTCGTGTAGAATAAGTGTGCAAAATTTGAGGAAAATACATGAAGTGGTAGGTTATTTAATATTTTGTAAAAGTGCAACCGCTACTGTATGAAACCCCTTAACAGAAAAAGGAGAATCTTCTGCGAACTTCTGAAAAAGAACTAAGGAAAAGACTATTGAAGTGTTTTGTGGAGTGTGGCATATTTTTGGAACTGAAACATGAACATTACGATGAAGTGAGAAGACACAAATAGAAGCATTTGAAATGTGTATATGGAGAAGAATAGAATTTGTGAAATGAACAGACAGAATAAGAAATGAATCTGTGTTGGAAAGAGTGAGTGAAAAAAAATATGTGAAACTGATCAGAAAGAGAAAAAGGAATTGGTTGGGTCACTGGCTGAGAAGAAACTGCCTGCCGAATGATGCACTGGAAGGAATGGTGAACGGGAGAAAACTTTGGAGCAGAAGATAACAGATGATAGACGACATTAAGATGTATGGATTATTATGAGGAGATTAAGAGGAATATAAAAAATTATAAGCATTGGAGAATGTTGGGTTTTCAGTGAAAAACCTGCCTTGGGCAGAAGACTGTGAATGAATAAATTAATTACATCTCTTATGCTTAATTAACTTGAAGGTAAGAAAATGTACGGTAAAAGTTTTTTAAATGGCTTAAATTAAAAGCTGCATGACCAGGACAGGTCGCATTTACTGGATGAGTGTAATGTTTAATTGAATTAGCGCATGGTGTATAATTTTGGAAATTGATTAAGTTAATTAAGTCAGCAACTGTAAGAGCCTGGGAGAGGTTGGCTGCTCGACAGCAAGATTGACTAAACGCTGGTGACAACGAAGCTAAGACCCAAAGAAGTAAGAGTCTATCGGAGATAGCGAGCGACTGTAATTTACGAGGGCGTGCTGAAAAGTAATGCCTCCGAATTTTATGTGAAACGTTTTATAGTTATTTGAGTGAAACAAAACTGTAACTTGCTACAACCTTACTGTTCATACCTGTAGTTGTATTTTTCCACATAATCGCTCTGGCGATGCATACACTTCTCCCAACGGGTGACCAGTTTCTTGATACCGTCACTAGAATGTTTCACTCTGATGACGAAACCACAGCCTCACTTCTGTCTTCACTGCATCATCAGAATCAAATAAAATAATTTCCTCTCAAGTGTTCTTTAAGTTTTGGTAACAGATAAAAATCTGATGGCACCAGGTCGGGACTACATGGAGGATGACCAACAACAGCGAAACCAAGAAGCTGAATGTGTTCTGTTGACATTGCACTGGTGTGCGAAAAGCGTTGTCATACTGTAGGAGGGGCTGCTTCATATCTGGACGAACCCTTCGAATTCGTGCTTTCAATTTTTTAGGGTTTCACAATACCTTACAGAATTAATGCTAGTGCCTTTAGGCATGAATTCAATACGCATCACACCTTGAATATCCCGGAAGACTATAAGCATGAGTTTGCCTGCTGATTGTACAGCCTTGAACCTTTTGGTTGCTGGTGGTCCTTTGTGACGGAATTGTATTGATTACGAGTACGAGCAGATCAAAGTCACACGGTACTGATGTCGACACATTAATCACAATAAACAGTCTTCAATCTCCGATGAATGTCTATCGGGGGCACATTTTCTGCTGTTAAAAACTCGATCATAGCTCGCTGCTTTAGACGCACCGACGCGACATAGTCCTGGTACACGCCGCCATGTTTCAGGCTATAACTCAGAGCTCTCTATTGGCAGAGATACGAAACTTGCGTCACTGAAAGCAGAAAGTTGACTGAATACAATGCATACTATCACTAATATTTTTAACTATATTCACAGCGACAAAAAAAAAGAATAGGCATTACTTTTTAGCATACCCTCGTAGAAATACGGATTAAAAATTTTGAAGGAAGGGAATAGATCCGTTTTAGATCTCACCCGACATTTGTCTTAGCGCCCGAGGGAAACCACGGAGAACCAAGAGCAGGATGAGTTGTCTTAGCCTACTTATGTACATCTATCAGTTGTAACTGTGAGGGAACCATCGTATCGGCGTCTTATGAGGGTCTTAATTTATTTAACATAATATTCATTTACAATTAATAATGAATTCGTATGCTTGGTCCTGGAACGTAAAAACTAGAACATTTTATGAAACCTGTACGCCCACTGTTACCCAACGTAGTGTCGTATTTTATGGGGTTGTAAGTTTAAAAGGGCGTCGCGTCACTGATGCCCCGTCGGGAGTTCGTCATAAGTCATAGTCGTGCGGGGCGTTGACATTCCATGCCATTACGTTTAGAACGCTTTTCAGTCATATGTTGATTTAAAACCGGACTGTAATTACCTAAATTAGATAGTACGTTTCTTTTTGTGGCTATAACATTATAATAAATGCAAAATAAGATATAAAATCTTTAAAGGGGGCAATATGATGAAATAGTGCTGAAAAATTAAGAAAATTCACTTATTTTGTTTTTTATGATCGTAATTATATTTGAGACTGTTTTAAATGATCTACCCATATAATAAAATGTAGCCAAACATACGGTACATGAGTGAGTTGAGAGAAATGTTTTTAAGCTGTTTTCTCGACTATAAAATTTTAAGCGGTTTATTCAATAAAAAAGCACCTTGCACAACAGTTTATTGTCAGATTGGTCTGGAACTTCTGTTGATAAATAAAATTTAATTAGCATTGTATGGAATATTAATATTAAGTTCCTTCGGGGCATATTCCTATTGTACTTAGTTTAAAATATGCTGTAATCAAATTCATGAAATTAAAAAATATGTATACATATATTTTGACTCTCTATTTAGACTGAGCTCAAAAAGCTACTTAATTTTTATTCCCATGACTATTTTCAAGCTTATGAGCAAATATGAACTAAAATTTTGAAAACGAGACTTTTCAATAATGTCAATATAAAATATACTTAAGAAAAATATTAGTCCTCGTGGCATTAAAATTTGGTGCAGATGGTAGTATTGTAGGTCTTTTTATGCAATTTAAATTTCACAAATTTTGGATGAAAATTGTGAGAGCTTAAATGTCATATTAGTGTCCCCTTAAATTCCAAATTTGTAATTTATGAATCAAACATTCCACAGTTACACAGGGTAACCCCGATATCAGTCTTAAAATTCTATTTTGGAAAAATTTTTCCCCACACGTGTACCCCCACGCTGAGTAGGCATACATGACTGGTCTAATTACACTTACGTACAGTATATATATATATATATATATATATATATATATATATAATGTAATGCAAGCTTTCTGATTAGATGTCGGCTTTCATTTAATATGGGATACAATCGCACCATGCTAGCATATAATCTTCAGCCCTATCACCTGCAATGGTAAAAATAGGCTGCGGCGAAGTCTTGTGGATAGTGCGGGTTTACGACGCTGATAGAGGAAGGGCTTGGGACTTATCAGACTACTCGTGAGCGAATGGGACCTGGCTCTATCAAGGGCTGAGGCAGAATGGCCCACCTGATAACGTCCGATTCAGGAATGCCACCTGTCGGACTTAGACAAACATTGCACATTTAGGGCGCTCTTTGGGCCAAAGCTTGCCTGTCACGGGTACAGCCCACGTAAAGCCAGCCAGCCAGTATAATATGGACAATACCGCATCTATTATACAGTATTACCGCGCGAGGTGACAGCCAGGAAATGAATTGCAGCAGAGTGACGGTTGCTGTAGTGAGTCACTCACCGATATGTATTCAGTGTTCTTCGCAGTAGGCCTATTGTAGTTTGTTTGCAACTTTCCAGTTCTCGCTTTTTTTCTACGCTCGTAAGGCTAAGGGCACACTTAATCTAGCAAAATTGCTTGAAGCAGAAATGTTTTTGCTGTAATCGAGAACAATTTTGTTTTCCCAAAAAGCATTTTGCGTAACAATATTCTTGGTTCGTATTTGAGCGTTTTTGCTTTAAAAAAAAAGTTTACTTTTTCCGAGAACAATAGAGCCATGACAGATTAGAAGCAGAAACAGAAATCAGTCTTGCAATGGTGGTGGAAGATGATGTGGTTGTAGTGTTAACTTTCTGTAGGATCAAAAAAATTAATCTTTACGTTTTAGGGCTAGTTAAATTATATATATGTGAATGCTTCTTTCCTCATTTGATGCTTTAGGGCCTAAGACATAGGCCTACTAATATGTTTACACTTAATATGAACATATGTAGAGGAATGAAGAAAAGTTTACTGTCACCGTAACACAGACAATGCCATATTCTGGATATCAGTGGCGGTCCGTGACTTGAAATATAGGGGGTTGCATATTTTCGGTGACTACTTTTATACCGTAAACTTTCATAAAATTGCTAAAGCACTACAACTACGCTAAGTGGTTGTCGAGTACCATGCAGTTTGATTGGTAAATATCTTAATTGCTTTACTTTAACAAAATTAGACTTACGCCTATATGATTCACCTATTTGAAGAGAAAATCCATTCTCCTATCCTTGCTGGATGCAAATTTGTCAATAACTCTGGTTGAAATCAAGTATTTGCATAATAAGGTCTTGTTCCACAGCAAGCATGGCACGAGCTGAAAGTTTTTCCTGCGTCATTGTGTTGCGCTGAAATGTTTTTATTCTCTTCAGAGTAGAGAAACCCCGTTCTGCCTCGGATGTGGTCATGGGAATGGTGAGCAGTATTTTCAGGGGTTTTACATTTTCACTAAGTGCTTGATTTAAGTTATTCTCATTTATGAAATCAAACATGGACAATGCACCCGTAATTTTCCTAAACTCTTCTCTTTCGTATATAGCAGTCAATTCGGTACGGAGTTTCTTCATATCAAAAAAGTTATAATTAGTGTATGCTGTTTGTAGATGATTTTCAGGAAAAGCAGTACTATATTCTGAAAATCTATCAGGTAGAAATAGCATAGCTGAATTCAAAACGGGTTTTAGCTTGTTGTAGTATATCACAGATTTCTTTGGCCTCCTGATTTTTTGTTTTCGAGTTATCACTGTACTCTCCTGCACAAAAGAAACTTCCACACTATCCCGGATGCTAGAAACTACATGCTCAAATGCTTGGATTTGTTTATGGAGATATGATGGCTCGCAAATTCTCTTCTGAACCTGATTGAAAAGAATGTCAATATGAGGCATTATTCGATGGAAAAATGACAGCCAGAATACAAAATTTCCATTCCTGAGAATCTCTTCGAAACCAAGGATTGTGAAATGGTAGAAGGGTTTGATATTGTATTTTCATCCTGAATTGCCCTCATACAGTCAATAAGATTATCTCGGTATTCATATACGGTATTCACACTCCTTGATTGGAAGTTCCATCTAGTTGGAACAGATCTTGGTAGTCGTTTTTTCACTACTTCATCTAAAACTGCTGTGCACTGTGGAGAAGATGAGAAAAATGTACAGAGGCCCTGAAGGTTAGCAAAACATATTTTCACATTGCGATTCGCTGATGCGGCATTTTGCATGATCAGATTAAGCTGATGCGCATAGCAATGAGCATAAGCTGCGTCTGGATAAGTTTGTTTGACCAATAGCCTACTTGAACACCAATGCGCATTCGATGTAGTCCCACACGATATATTGTTGGTTAAACTACAATCAACGGGGATTGATTTCAGAGTACTCCATTGGATCAAGGAATTTTTAACTTGTCGCACTCAGAGAGTACGGGTAGGGGAGGAATTATCGAACCCAATTGAAATTACTTCCGGAGTCCCACAGGGGAGTGTCTTGGGGCCTCTTCTATTCCTGGCGTTTGTAAATGATCTGCCAGTTAATATCTTGTGTAGGGTTCGCTTATTCGCGGATGATTGTATGGTATATAGGGAAATAAAAAGTTATGAAGATACTACGCTTTTTTAGACTGATCTAAATAGAATAAAGATTGGGCAATAGCCAACAAAATGAAAATAAATTCTCTAAAGAGCAAAGCCATCAGCTTTACAAGGAAAATAAATAAAATAGTCGCATCGTATACGTTAGGGGGTGAAACCATTCCGGAAGTTAACAAATGTAAATACCTCGGAATAACATATAGCAGCGATCTCTGCTGGGGGGAACACGTTACAGACACAGCGGGAAAAGCATGGAGAGCGTTATACTTTGTGATGAGGGTACTAAGAAAAGGCTCTGATAAATCCAAAGAGATTGCATATAAATCACTAGTACGTCCAGTAATGGAATATGGTGCTGCATGTTGGGATCCTTACAGATTAGAACATATTAAGACACTGGAAAAGATTAAAAAACGGGCTCTCAAGTGTTGTCGGAAAAATTCACCATTAAAATGGGACACACTCACGGACAGGAGAACGCGAATTCGATTATGCGCACTGTTCAAAACATACAGAGGTGAGCCTGCCTGGAGAGAAATAAAAAATAGGTTGCAACCGCCAAATTACTCTTCAAGGAATGACCACTCATATAAATTGAGGGAAAGAAGACAGAGGACGGACACTGGAAAATTTTCTTTTCTCAATCGTACTATCAGGGACTGGAATGCTTTACCTGCAGACTTACTAAAGGCTTTACCAACAACCAAAAACGTATTTAAAAATAGGCTTAAGGACTTTACTAATAGACGGTAATTATACACAGTATGTAAAGGATGTAAATGATATTTTGTTATTGAAGTGTTGTATCAGTGAAGAATTATGTTGTGTCAGTGAAGTGTGTTGTGTAAGTTAAACGTGTTCCTGTCAGTGAAGCTTTATAGTTTATAGTGGCAGTGCAAAGTATTTGAATAGTGAAATGTTTTTGAAGTGTTAGTGAAATCAGGATAGAATCAGTGAAATGTGTCGTAGTTCCAGTGCAATGAGTGAGTTGACAGCGAAATGAGTGTAATGTGGAAAGGTACTTGTGCAGATATGTACATATCATACTCGTGAGTTTTAGTTCGAACTTAGGTTTAAGATACAAATTAGATTTATTTTAAATGTTATTTTAAGTAATCGTGCTTCATTTAATTTAGGATATTCCCTATTATTATTATTATTATTATTATTATTATTATTATTATTATTATTATTATTAGTATTATTATTATTATCATTATAAATTATTGTTAGTATTAATTATTGGTATTATTATTAACTGTATTTTTAATTAATAAGTTTATTATTGTCATTATTGAGTGTAATTAGTTACCACTGCCACCGGGTATATACCCATTGCAGTGTGAATAAATACACACATACACCACGTAATGAGCCACTCATGACTGAAGCACCATCATATGTTTGAGCGATCAGTTTCCTGGGACAAGCTCCTAAATGACGATCAAGCTCTTGTGTTATGCTTTTAGCCAAAGATGGTGCATCATGACCAGTAGGAACAATGAAATCCCAGAATCTCTCAACAGGTTTGTTGTTGTGGATATATCTGTAAATAACCACCATCTGAAATTTGTTGGAGACATCACTTGTTTCATCTGCAATAACAGCTAGAAAATCCGCAGCTTTTATCTGCCGTGAAATCTCTTCGTGACAGACTTCTAGCATAACCGCCAAAAGCTCGTTTTGAGTGGTTTTTGACGTCCCCTTGAAAACTGTTGAATTTTCTAGGTGGGTCTTTAGAGAGTTGTCTAGCTCAGCACTGAAATTTATGAGACCACGAAATACGCCTGGATTAGAAGACGAATCCGTTTCATCGTGACCTCTCAGTGCTAATTCAAAGGAGCTACAAAATCTAATACAATTGATGATGATGTTTAGCACGTATCTGTTATTGGCTACTTTCTGGTTGTGAAGTTCAATGTTTCTTCTATAGACACCGTCCAACTGAGCAGCAATATTTACATTTCCCATGAGGGCTAAACTAAGGACATTTTTACGTGGATTGACGATGACTCATGTTGCTTATCCCTTTCATTTAAATGATGCACACAATCATTCCTGCTTTAGTCCAAACTTCTTCGCCACCAAATAACACACACGGAAAACAAAATAGAGCATTCTTGACATCACAGCTGCACAACCAGTCATGTTTTTCGAACATATTAGCATTAAAAATTCTGTTGAAAGTCCTACCTTTCGTAGAAATTGTTTGCGAAAGCTTAATAGCTGGTGTTGGTCTACCAAGCTTTTTATTTCTATTTTCACTTCTATGACCTAGATGAAAATGGTTGTGAGTGTAAACTACTAATGGAATTAATTTCTGTACACTAGCAATTACTTATTCTCTTATAATTAACACTTTTAACTAGACAAGAGAAACTCACACAGCATAAAACGCGGTATAACGTACCGTATAGCAATACGATCAAGGAGGCAGTGATTTCAAGGCCCGAAGCGATTGTGTATACACGTCATAATCTGTCTGCTAGCGAAAGCCACGCCTTCAGAGTCTCTCCCCGCACCTGCCCCTGTAGCACCCAAAGTCCCTTAGCAGACACAGAGTTAACAAGGCTAGTGCAGACGTACATACAAGTCCTCTACAGATAATAGGGGTATTTCTTATTATGTTTAAAAGAGTATGTAGGCATATTGGTAAGTCATCATTGATTATTATACGCATTATTTACTTATAAAATTTCTGGGGGTAGCGCTAACTTGCTACTCCCTTCTAGAGCCGCCACTGCTGGATATAGCGGTACGAAAATAATATCTAGCCGCGACCTAGGCCGGACTCGGGTTGAAATTTACTTATGCTTGTCCGGTTCGGGTTGGGCTCGGGCTTTAAAGAAATTTTTTTTTCGCGAATTATGTAGGCCTACCGATTAAAAAATAATTATAAGGTTTTAATGCATTCACTCGGCACCCATCCAGACAGTAGACTACCGGTACGTAAGTTATTATTTAGTTTGCCTTCGCATTTCGTCATGGCATTTGTCTCGTCCCTACTCTGTCATAGACACAGAGCATTGATTATTTGTTTTACGTGGGAGATTACTCTTTCTCAAGATCCAACTGGAATGATAATTTCTAGCAGGTGTACCTGACCCCTGTGGCCCCTGGCCTCTGCCTTATCTCCTAGCCTGCTGACAGCAGCAAAATAAAAATAAGTTTAAATGGCTCAGTCAGCTTCTACTCCCTGCAAGCGCATGCTCACAGCAAAATGTTTTGCCTTGAAACAATGGCCAGTGTTTGTGCTACGAGCAGTCCCAACTCTGCTCAAACTTGCTGTACAATGTTTTTGCTTTTTGCTCAATTATGCTTAAACTTGCTTAATCATGCTATACATGGTTTTTGCACTTTGCTCAATCTTATTTAAACTTGCTTAAACATGCTCTGTGTACAGAGTTTTTGTAGTCGTACCAGATAAGTGTGCGACATTCCTATGTTAATCTTTGAAGAAACATGTTTTCATAGTGAACTTGTTCAATTTGTATTATATTCATTATTGACTGAAAGATATTTCATAACTATGTATGATAAGTTATACAGGATGACTTACAAGTCCTTCCCCGGTTTATGGAGGTGATTCCTGATGTTATTTGGAACAAAAATATAAATAAATTAATGGGATCACATAATTATTGAGTTGCAACACTTTTTCGAAACGCGTCATAGTAACTGGAGCGCTATACTATGTTTGTTGCCATAACTATGTGCACCCTTAGATTACTGCACCTGGGGGTGGATGAAAGACATCGTGTATCAGGTTAAGATACAAACATCCGAAGAGTTGCTTCAACGCATTCTGAATGCCGCGGCGACTAAGGAACTGTGCGAAGCTGCGAAATGCTACACGTGCGGTTCACACCCGAGCGGACCGTTGCCTTGAGATTCAGGAAGACTTTTCGAAAATGTGATTTAAATCCACTCTAATGAAAGAGACTGATACATAAACAATAAATTGTTTGTAAGTTATTTTAATTATTTTTTATATTTTTGTTAGTGAAATCCTGAAATAAAAGCTTTTTTCTGTCGTTTTCAAATTACCGTAACTCCGTAATTATGGATGTGATCCCATTAATTTATTTACCTTTTTTTGTTCCAAATAACCTCAGGAATCATCTCCATAAACCGGGGGAGAACTTAGTCTAAAAATGTCGCAATATTGTTACGGAAGGTAATTGTTTTTTCTACAAGTTTCCATGAATGCTTTAAATGTGGAATTATTCACTTTATCGAACGTTCTATTCGCAGTAACCATTTTTCACAGAAATCTGAATAAAAGTCAGATTACTTGTTAGTAAGTACATTAGATGTTGATAGCATGGTTCTGTTCTTGGCTAGAATTCTAAGATGGGAAGTGTGTAATTTGGTTTTACAATATTGTTCTTTTGTCCCCATCTACTGTTCTCCAACCAGGAGATCAACCGTGAAAGGAATGTGCTTACTATTGCGTCATCTATTGGAGCGAAGTAGATAGATATTATTACCATTATAACGTCAGTTTAAAAACATGCGCTCTCCTGCATATGTTATTTTCTGTATGGAGGGATTAAAAGACCATGAAATTAACCGTGATCTAATTTTCTAACTAGGGTAGTATAAATATGTGTGTATCAATGTTATTGTTTGTGTTTTGAAAGATAGTCAATGGAGATGCGTCTACCCACGTGTGTGATCATATGACATCTTATGACATCAACATTCATTCACAGTATTACCCAGGTGCGTCTCATTCCCCTGAGACTTTCTCGTGGTTGGAGTACAGTAATGTACTACTACAGAATTTACGTACGATACGTTCTGTCTTTTGCGTAAAATAATCACTGCCAAAGGTTTAATATTTAGAACTCTTTGTTTTTGATATTTTAAATACATATTGTACAAAGCTACACACGCACAATGACAAACTACACTGTCTAACTACTTTGTAGTCTCCGTACCACGAACTGTGGACACATCGATTGAGCACTCGAGAGGCCTGTTGTACGTTCTCCTAGCCGAGGCAATGACCCCCATCCCTATACTCAATATATTGGTAACTGGAATCGACCCCCTTTACTGGATCGGGCACTAACTTTTAAACCTTGGTGATCAGTGAGCAAATAGGATCACTCGAATTTAATGTCAAAACCTGAGAAGAGGTCGCCGATTTTTAAGAACGTGTATGTTAAAATCGCCGACTGGCTCTTCCATCCAACGCTAAATCTATCAAGATCACGATTTTCCCACGAGGAACAATGACCAAACCTAGCAAAGTTTCAACACTAGAACTGTTCATGAGTTCAAATACTACATATTTCCATACTTGAAATATTTGGTCTATTTTAAATTTACTGCCTAGTATTAATCAACTAAGTTGTCTGTGTCACTAGAACGCTGTATTAGAATAGTTCGTGTTTGAACCCGAATGGCAGTACATACTAGATAATATTACCCTTATTTTTAACTGAAACCAAAAAGAGGTTTATTATTGTTAATAAATCAGGAATATTGCTTAAAAATGCAGAGAATCTACAGGAACGGATATTAACTCAGATCATGTCCTGCTGATAGGCGAAGTAGATATTCTTGTGAAGAAGATAAGAAGAAGAGAAATGACGAAGAAATTTAATATGGAAAGACTGAAGAACGAAGAGGACAGAAGAAAATTTATAGCAAATTTTCAAGAGAAAGCCGCTACATTTGAATCCACATCTGAGAATAGTAATGCGTACTGGACTCATTTAAAAAGTTGTACAAAGACAACAGCAGAAGAACCAATAGGATATACAGAAGGTGTGTGAATTAAGAAATCTTGGGTCACAGGGAAAATGTTGAAGAAGATGCAGAAGAGGAGAAAGTGGAAAAACATCAACACAGAAGAAGATAGAAGAAACTACAGGAAACTAAACAACGAACTAAGAAGAGAGACACTGGTAACGCAAAAGAAAACTGGATGAAAGGGAAACGTGAAGAAATAGAGGATCTAGAGAATAAAGGCAGATATGATTTAATGTACCGCAAAATAAAATGTTTGGACTTCACAAATAAGAATAGGAAATCCATGTGGTTGATGGAGGACGACATCGGAAATGAATAACAGACAAACAAGGAAAACTAAACAGATGGACGAATATATAGAGGAGTTGTATGAATCAAGGAATCGTCGAGATGACTTTCCTATAGAAGACGAAGAAGCCGTATCAAAAGCCGAAAAAGGATTTTATATTTTAAGCGAAAAAGTTAAACTAGCTCTTAAGGTTTATGTACATCCACAAAACGCAAAAAATAATGAAAAATTAGAATTTTCAAAAAATAACTATTTTAATAGAGAATTTTCTCCCCTTTAATTTAATATAAGAATTTTCGATTTATGCCTTATGGTTTTCCAGATAAGTTTCATTTTCAAAATTTATGCGTCATCAGCCACGGTCACTTCTACGAAGATCACTCCAAAAGTAATGCACAACATTTTTTAAATTTTATTTTTTATTCTAAACCTTTACAATTTATGGAGGTCATAGATACATCCTTCCCCCTTGTATTCAAATTTAATTTAAGTCGTTCCCGTGAGTGGCTCCATGATGGCACTTCAAGTTGGCTGCTGTATATACTTGACATTCGTCAGAAGCAACGTGCTGTTATCGAGTTCCTGTGCTGTGAGAATGAGAAAGTGGGAAACATTCACAAGAGGTTGAAAAAACGTGTATGGAGATGTAGCTGTCGATCATAGTACGGTTAGTCGGTGGGCAAGCAGATTATCTTGTGAAAGAGGCCACGCCAATATTCGGGATACTCCTTGCAGTGGAAGACCCTGCACTGCACGAATACCTGACAAAATGCAGCGCTTTAACAACATGGCTGTGGCTGACAAACGCGTAACAGTGAAAGAATTGTCACTCCAAGTTGGAATAGAAGAAGCAATTGTGTGCAGGGTATTGAAACAGTTGGGGTTAAAAAAAGGTTTATGCCAGGTGGATTCCGAGGATGTTAACATAAGCCCACAAAGAAACCACAAAAACAGTGTGCAGCGAACTTTTGGACCAGTATGAGAATGGTGGAGATGAATTTCTTGCAAGTATTGTGACAGGAGATGAAATATGGCTCAACGATTTTGGTCGGAAATAAAGAGGCAGACAATGGAGTGGCATCATACAAATTCACAGAAGAAAAGAAATTCAAAACTGCGCCTTTGGCAGGAAATGTTATGGTTACTATGTTTTTCGATTCAGAAGGACTCTTGCTTGCAGACATAATGCCATACGGAACCACCATTAATTCTGATGCATATGTGACAATTCTCAAGAAACTTCAAGCTCGACTGAGTCGTGTTCGATCACATCGGGAGAAGCAGAATGTTCTGCTATTGCACGATAATGCATGGCAACATGTCAGTCACAAGACCACAGACCAGATCAGAAAACTTTGATGGACAACACTGAAACATCCGCTTTACAGTCCTGATCTGGAACCATGCGATTACCATCTCTTTGGTAAACTGAAGGAACGAGGTTTGAAGATGATGACTCCCTCGTGCACGCTACTGAAGAGTGGCTCAGACGTGTTGGTCTAGGCTTTTATCGTGCAGCTATACAGGCCCTCATTCCAAGGTGGCGTAAGGCAGTTGAAAGGTGCAGGGATTATGTGGAAAAGTGACGTATTGTTCCTGAAGGATGTATCTATATTCTATGAAAATAGCAAAGCTGTAGGATAAAAATGTAATTTTTAAATAAATATTGTGAATTACTTTTGGGGTGATCCTCGTAGATGTCAATCCCCTCGTCCAGCATTGCTTGCAAAATAAACTTCTTTCTAGTCCCAAAATAGATGCATAGATATCAGGGCATGATCATTAGATTGAAAACACGTTTTTACACAATGAAGTAATTTATAATCTTTTACTGTTAGTCATAAAACTGTAAATTTGTGTGTCAGTAATGTTGTACGTCATTTTAGTAAGAGTCCAAAAGTAGAAATTAAAATTCTGAGGAGGATGGGCATAACCCCTGGGACAAACACCATCGCAGGATTGGTTGCATCAATGGAAAATAAGGCCAAAAATGCCAAGAAAAACATTCAACACCTGAAGTTAAAACAAGGAGAAGGTATTTGAGAGGCAGAAAGAAGCTGAAACTGGACCGACATGAAGCTGAATAAGGGGTGACATATGATGATGGAGTCTTCTAGGCTCTGAAAGTTTGTGGCTCATTTCCTGCAAATAGTAATTTTAGAATATTTAATTCTTTTAAATATGATATCTCAGCCAAATATGATGATACCAAGAAGATATTGGTGTCATGTTGAAGCTTGAAATGTCCCCTAGTGCCTGACAATGAGTAAAATAACATTAATATAGTTAATAATTATCTATGGATTTTTACTTGATTTATGCAACATAAATATTAGTATAAGTTACATATATGGTAATATTTAATTAATGTAAATGAAAATAAAGAATAGCTATATGTCAGGCACTGAAGAATAGTTTTAGCTACAAAACAGTGAAGAAACTGTGGCTCTATCTTAAAAACTGCATGAGCTATCATGTTTCAAGTTGTGTGTCAAAATTATGAACAAAATAATTTTTAAAAACAATTTAGACATAATTTCAAGGGATCTGTTCACTTCATCCTCTTTCTGGTACCATTCTCAATTGTATAAAAAGTTTACAGGCCAAATTATGCAAAACAAAATTTTTTGTATGTACAGGTGTACATATACCTTAAGGAAATGAAGAATGGGAAAGCAACAGGAGTTGATGGAATCCCCATTGAATTATTGAAATGCTTGGGTGAAGACAAGAAGCAAAATTCTATCATTATGCAACGAAATATATTAGAAAGGTGAATGGCCTGAAGATTTTATGGAGACAGTGTTGATTCCAATAGCGAAGATAAATAATGCCAAGAAATGTAAGGAGTTCAGGACTATCAGCCTAATATTGCACTCGGCGAAGATTCTCTTGCGAATACTGAATCGATGTTTATATTCTTGGATGGAAGAACAGTTGGAAGGAGAGCAGTTTGGCTTCAGGAAGAGGAAAACGCACGAGAGATGCAATTGGACTGCTACGGACAATCGGCGAACGATACCTAGTTAAGAATAAAGAATTGTATGTAGTATTTGTGGACCTAGAAAAGGCTTTTGATAGAGTGGATTGGGATAAACTGATGGACATCCTGCAGAAAATAAGTGCGGATTGGAAAGGCAGGAGGCTGTTCAGTAACCTATGTATATATGAAACAACGAGTGAAAGTTAGGATAGGAGAAGAAATATCAGAAGGAAGTGAAAATGGGAGAGGAGTACGACAAGGATGTTCTTTATCACCTACTCTGTTCAGCATCTACTTGGAGGATTTAGTAAGAACTATTTTCAGAACATGGAAGGAGTGATAGTACAAGGAAAATTAATAAAGTGCATAAGATTTGCTGATGATATGGCGTCGTTAGCAGAAGAGGAAATGATACTAAAGGATATGCTACTGGAGCTAAATGACAGCTGTGATCAGTATGGGATGAAGATAAATGCAATTAAGACGAATAGCATGGTCATAGGAAGAAAAATACAGAAGATAAACTGGCGAATTCTAAATGAGGCAGTAGAGCAAGTGAACATCTTCAAATATTTGGGGTGTACTATAAGCAGTAACATGAGGTGCTTCAGAAGTCAGAAGGAGGATAGCAATGGCCAAGGAGGCTTTTGATAGAAAGACGAGAATCTTATGCGGATCTCTGGAAAATGAACTAAGGAAGAGACTAATGAAGTGCTTTGTATGAAGTATGGCATTGTGTGGGCCAGAAACGTGGATATTACGACGAAATGAAGAGAAGCGAATAAAAGCATTTTAAATGTGGATATGGAGAAGAATGGAACGTCTGAATAAGAAATGAACCTGTGCTGGAAAGAGTGGGTGAAGAAAGAATGATACTGAAACTGATCAGGAAGAGGAAAAGGAATTGGTTGGGTTACTGGCTGAGAGGAAACTGCCTACTGAAGGATGCACTAGAAGGAATGGTGAACGGAAGAAGATATCAGATGATAGACTACATTAAGATATAATTATGGATCATATGAGGAAACAAAGAGGAATGCAGAAAATAGGAAAGATTGGAGAAAGCTGGGTTTGCAGTGAAAGACTTGAATGAAAAATGAACTGAATTGAGGAATGTCTCCGGAGACATTCAGCCTGCTAAAAATTTCCTAGGCCTATCTGGTGTGAAAAACAACCGGAATTTGATGTCCATCACCATCATTTCCATTCAGCGCCGCGATAAAGAAAAGTTATTAACCTCAATGGGACTTGAGCCTTTCCAGGTGTTGGATACGAAATAATTCGTCTCGAGTTCTCAGCCAGGTGAGTTCGATTGTTGCTTTCTAAATTTCGATGACTAACTAGCTGTGTATGTCAAATTTTTATTTAAATACCTGGTATATATCATTAAGTCTGTCTGTCTTCGTTCATTTTTAACATAAATAGCCTAGTTCTTAACACTCTATACCTAAACAAATGAAGCAGAAAAGTTTTGTTCATCAGAGGAATTACTCCTGCTTTCAAAGTGCTGAGGCATCACGAGATAATGAAAGGCTATACCTACAGATAATACACCGTTATCCAGACACTACCTCGGCAATCATTCATTCTCTGTGCAAGCCTAGCTGTTATAACGGAGACAAAAACGCTCTTAAAATATTAACAGCCCTAAAACATATCTCTTAGGCTGCAGATTATTATTTAGCCTATTGGTAAATACGCCTTTGATGCAGTATGTTAATTTGTTTAGCCTAAATACTACCTAGATAGCACAATTTTATTTTCATTCTAATTAGCAAGAGGATATATAATAATTAAAGTCCGGATTTCTAAGCACAATCAAACGGTAAAATAAGCAAGCAAATAAGCACAAAAATGACGAAAATAAGCACCAAAATAAGCAAAAACTAATACACGGAAACAGTAAAATAAGCAAGAAAAGTGGTGAAAATAAGCACGAAAAGAAGCGAAAACGAATACACGGAAATATGATGATAAATTATGTCTTTCGTACAGTAGAATTCTTACCTTATTCAAGGCTTTTACAGTATACAAGGAAAGCCATCCTGACATTTTCCTGTGTGAAGCTCCTGCGTCTGTCAGTGAAGAATGAGTTGTAAAGTGAAAATGACGTCACAGGCACATTTGAAAAGCACCACAGTTCTTCTTCGGTGAATTCCTCTTCAATATCTGATTCTTCACCAGAAAGCTTTTTAGACATTTGACACAGTGTTTTGTAACCGGAATTTTTCTGTAATACCTGACTGAGTGTTGACGAACGCAATTTTTGCAATCCCATATGTTTCTGAAGATAATGTTACCGAAATTTCGTCTATCAGAGAAAGTGAATGTTCCAAGGAATTATTTCGAGCTTCCAACTGATTTAAAATTTCGTGTATTTTGCTTCCTTACGCATTCGACTGAAGTTAATTTTTTATTAGCCACTGGGGATCATCAGTGTGGTTTTAGGCGTAATAGATCAACTATTGATCAGATATTTTGTATTCGACAGACAATGGAGAAGAAATGGGAGTATAAGGGTACAGTGCATCAATTATTCATAGATTTCAAAAAAGGCATATGACTCGGTTAAGAGAGAAGTTTTATATCATATTCTTATTGAATTTGGTATTCCCAAGAAACTAGTTGGAGTAATTAAAATGTGTCTCAGTGAAACGTACAGCAGAGTCCGTATAGGTCAGTTTCGGTCAGATACGTTTCCACTTCACTTTGGGCTAAAGCAAGGAGATGCACTATCATCTTTACTTTTTAAATTTGCTCTATAATATGCCAATAGGAAAGTCCAGGATAACAGAGAGAGTTTGGAATTGAACGGGTTACATCAGCTGCTTGTCTATGCGGATGACGTGAATATGTTAGGAGAACATCCACAAACCATTAGGGAAAACACGGAAATTTTACTTGAAGCAAGTAAAGAGATAGGTTTGGAAGTAAATCCCAAAATAACAAAGTATAATGTTATGTTTTATTTAACGACGCTCGCAACTGCAGAGGTTATATCAGCGTCGCCGGATGTGCCGGAATTTTGTCCCGCAGGAGTTCTTTTACATGCCAGTAAATCTACTGACATGAGCCTGTCGCATTTAAGCACACTTAAATGCCATCGACCTGGCCCGGGATCGAACCCGCAACCTTGGGCATAGAAGGCCAGCGCTATACCAACTCGCCAACCAGGTCGGCTGACAAAGTATATGATTATGTCTCGTGACCAGAATATTCTACGAAATGGAAATATAAAAATTGGAAATCTATCCTTTGAAGAGGTGGAAAAATTCAAATACCTGGGAGCAACACTAACAAATATAAATGATACTCGGGAGGAAATTAAACACAGAATAAATATGGGAAATGCCTTTTATTATTCGGTTGAGAAGCTTTTATCATCCAGACTGCTGTCAAAAAATCTGAAAGTTAGAATTTATAAAACCGTTATATTACCGGTTGTTCTTTATGGTCGTGAAACTTGGACCCTCACTTTGAGAGAGGAACATAGATTAAGGGTGTTGAGAATAAGGTGCTTAGGAAAATATTTGGGGCTAAAAGGGATCAAGTTACAGGGGAATGGAGAAAGTTACACAACACAGAAATGCACGCATTGTATTCTTCACCTGACATAATTAGGAACATTAAATCCAGACGTTTGAGATGGGCAGGACATGTAGCATGTATGGGCGAATCCAGAAATGCATATAGAGTGTTAGTTGGGAGGCCGGAGGGAAAAAGACCTTTGGGGAGGCCGAGACGTAGATGGGAAGATAATATTAAAATGAATTTGAGGGAGGTGGGATGTAATGATAGAGACTGGATTGATCTTGCTCAGGATAATGACCTATGGCGGGCTTATGTGAGGGCGGCAATGAACCTCCGGGTTCCTTAAAAGCCAGTAAGTAAGTATATAATAAAAAAGGAAATCTGTGATAAATAACGGCTAGGAGTGAAATATGCACTTTTAAAATTACAGTTTTGGGTGAAATATGCTGTTTTAATTAAAAATCGTAAAATAAGTAAGAAAAAACGTTTTCCTGCGAAATAAGCATTTATAAGCACTGACAAAAGTAGTTAAAAGTTCTTATCTAGGTATAACCTTTCTGCTTATCTTTAAAAGCTTGGAAAAGAATATGCATTTTACTTATAAATTCAGGCTTTAATAATAATAATAATAATAATAATAATAATAATAATAATAATAATAATAATAATAATAATGAGTACCGGGTCTTTCCCGGGGGTAAAAGGCGATCAGAGCGTGGTGCCGACCACACCACCTCATTCTAGTGCCGAGGTCATGGAAAGCATGGGGCTCTACCTCCATGCCCCCCAAATGCCTTCATGGCATGTCACGGGGATACCTTTTACCTTTTTAATAATAATAATAATAATAATAATAATAATAATAATAATAATAATAATAATAATAATAATAATAAAATTGTGTAGATTTTGTATTGAGTACAACCTCTAGGTCACTAAACACATACATTTTTGATATCGAGTAGTTCGTCTTACATTATTTATGCATTACTTATCTATCAGATAAACAGAGCGGAGGTCTCGCACGCCCTCCACACGTCATTGATACAAGAAGTCAGCCGATGCGCGCGTAATAAAATCTTGTTTGACCCGTGCTATCGATATGATGTGCGTAGTGACCCCTCTCAGTCAATGGGAACGGTGCTGCCAACTTCGAAACTGTTTATACAGATAACCTCGGACTTCCAATGACCTCCGGTTCATACGACAGCCCCACTGCTTGGCGTGTTATGCATTTGTTTTGTGTGATTAAAGTCAATTCGACACGTGTCATCTTGCAATGCTGGCCCTTGTGACCTTGCCTATGCCTGCAACCGCACAAATTCACGTGGATAAACTGGATATTAACATTGTTTAGCCATTATTGTAGAAAGAAACACAGAAAAGATATTTGAATTGTTAAAGCGTTGTTCCACATGCCTCTAAATACGCCGCTTCTCCCGACTGCAACCTTTCTGCACCACATTGAAAGGCTTAATGATTGCAGCGAAGCAGAGACGTGTGGCGTTGCCTAGTCACGGTGTCAAGCATTCTCTTATTAAGGCGAAAAGTAGGCTTTCGAGCATGAACATTGTATTCTAAAATTATTTTCTTTTATCGGGTGTAAAGGAAATGAAATTTCAAGTAGGGCCTACGTCCGAAAAAGAGAGAAAAAACGGCATAATTTTAGCTCAAAGCCCGTCTGTACAATATTGTAAATATTTTTGCCACATACGACAGAGCAAGCAAGCAACTATTAACAATATGCACAATATAATTACAGTAGAGTATGTCAAAATATGGTATGTGAATGTACAAATGAAACAAAGTAGTTATATACCAGAAAAAGTATACCTAAAAGGTTGTGTCAAATTGAATTAGACGAAAAATAAATAAGCCAAATACTTGAATATAAAACAGGTTATGTGTCAAATTACTTATGTCAAATAGCATTAGATAAAATACAGTACGTCAATCCACCCGGAATCCAAGAGAAGTGAGATCATACACAGCTAAGTACGTATCTTCATCGCCACAGTGTCATGAATGTTATTGAACTCATATCCTTGGGTAGAATGCTTATACTTACGTATCACATTCCAAAACAAGAGAACGGCTGTTCCCGACGCCGCACAGTTTGAAATTTCGCCAATCTAGCTGGCCAAAAATAATTGTCGCTTATATAAGCATGTGTAGTAATATTTTATGTTACAATAATATGATATTATTCTTACTGTATCATTTGACTACAGTTTCAGATGTGTGAGGTTTCCGAAATCGCGAAGATGCCGGTTCGAACCTCTACGAATTACAGAAAATTATGTTACATTATGAAGTTGGCGTAGAATATTCTTAAATTACTAATTAAAAAAGGAAAATTATTGCAGCTAATGTTCAACGTTTTGAAAATAATTTTATTACTTTTCAACTAGAAATAATTATTTTGCATTTAATTTTGGGGGGATAATTTTCGGACAATTGTAAGACTGACATGTAAACATTTTGTTCACTGTCTCAACAGACATAGGAGAACTTACTCTATTTTCATTTACATATATTCCTCACATTTTTGAATATAATTAAAACATATAAAATGTTATTACTGTCCAGCAGTAGGGAAATATACAAAACATGTTAGCGTGTAATTTGTAACTCAATGAAACTAACTTAAAACAAGCATTTAATAATAATAATAATAATAATAATAATAATAATAATAATAATAATAATAATAATGATAATAATAATAGTAATAATAATAATAATAATAATAAGATAACAATAATAATACTAATAATAATAAGATAATAATAATAATAATAATAATAATAATAATAATAATAATAATAATAATAATAATAATAATAACAGCATACTGAACATAGTATTGAGGTACAAACTGCTGAGCCATTTATACCCAAACCCACACTTTCTGAAGCCGAAATTGCGATAGAAAATCATGAAAAATTATAAGTCTCCAGGTATCGATCAAATTCCAGCAGAATTAATACAAGAGGGTGGAAGCGCATTATCTAACGAAATTTATAAGCTTGTACTTGCTATTTGGGAAAAGGAAATTGTACCAGAGCAATGGAAGGAGTCCATAATCGTACCTATCTTTAAGAAGGGGGACAAGACTAACTGTAGTAATTTTAGAGGAATATCACTTTTGTTGGCGTCGTACAAAATGTTGTCCAATATTCTTTTGAGAAGATTAACTCCATATACAGATGAAATTATTGGGGACCATCAGTGTGGTATTAGGCGTAATAGATCAACTATTGATCAGATATTTGGAATTGAACGGGTTGCATCAGCTTCTTGTCTATGCGGATGACGTGAATATGTTAGGAGAAAATCCACAAACGATTAGGGAAAACACGGGAATCTTACTTGAAGCAAGTAAAGAGATAGGTTTGGAAGTAAATCCCGAAAAGACAAAGTAAATGATTATGTCTCGTGACCAGAATATTGTACGAAATGGATACATAAAAATTGGAAATTTATCCTTTGAAGAGGTGGAAAAATTCAAATACCTGGGAGCAACACTAACAAATATAAATGATACTCGGGAGGAAATTAAACACAGAATAAATAAGGGAAATGCCTGTTATTATTCTGTTGAGAAGCTTTTATCATCCAGTCTGCTTTCAAATAATCTGAAAGTTAGAATTTATAAAACAGTTATATTACCGGTTGTTCTTTATGGTCGTGAAACTTGGACCCTCACTTTGAGAGAGGAACATAGGTTAAGGGTGTTTGAGAATAAGGTGCTTAGGAAAATATTTGGGGCTAAGAAGGATGACGTTACAGGAGATTGGAGAAAGTTACACAACACAGAACTGCACGCATTGTATTCTTCACCTGACATAATTAGGAACATTAAATCCAGACGTTTGAGATGGGCAGGGCATGTAGCACGTATGGGCGAATCCAGAAATGCATATAGAGTGTTAGTTGGGAGGCCGGAGGGAAAAAGACCTTTGGGGAGGCCGAGACGTAGATGGGAAGATAATATTAAAATGGATTTGAGGGAGGTGGGATATGATGATAGAGACTGGATTGATCTTGCTCAGGATAGACCTATGGCAGGCTTATGTGATGGCGGCAATGAACCTCCGGGTTCCTTAAAAGCCAGCAAGTAAGTAAGTAAATAAGTATACTGAACATAGTAATTGGGTAGACAGAAAATACACAATTACTTTTCTATAACATTCAGCATACAACTGTAAAGGTAGAAATATAACAAATAAAATTCGTCTGAGAACCCTTCCTTCTTAAAAGCATTTTATATTGACTATATTCAGCACTCCCATCACAACCCCACTTTAATATCAAAGTTAATTTATTTTCATTTGGTGTCTTGTTAGTAGGCCTACTTAGTAACTCCTCTTGCACACTTGCTACTCGATGAACTGTAGGCTATTGTTCTTTATTGACTGTAATTTCATTTCTGCATTTACTTCTGTGATCGAAATACTGTCCTCTGGAGGGTATCATGCTTTTTTTGTCTGACGTAAAATGTGGTACGGTAGATAAATGTATGACCCTAACTCTGAGCATTATGGTACGTCATTTCATATTGATTGTACGTAAGAGTGACACTAACATACGAGTACAAGGTTAGTGGCTGTTCAGGAGTTAGTTTTTTCGGTTTTGATTCAAACAACTGTTTGGCTTTTTTATATTTTCGTTGATCTTTTAAGGGAAGCTAGGGACAGTTATTTAACAATGTTAGCAGGATCTCTTTTGTCTGAGTTTCTGACATCTATTTCAGCTGCTAACATTGCAGCTTCGGGACCCTGCTCCTGAGAAAAAGATTTTGCTTTCCGTCTCTTACTCCTGTAACTGCTATCGCCAAAGGATAATTTTGGCCTACCCCTACTTGAACCCGGTTTGTTTGTAACTCTTGCAGAGTCCGATTTCATGTCTCTTTATATTTTTGCTGGGAATTTTAAGTCACAATCTAACCATTGATGATTTAACTTCAAAAACTGATCCATCCGTCTTCCACACTTAACCCACTTATTACTAAACTGTATCGAAAGTTTTGTCATAAAATGTTTCATATAAAAAGCGTTGTTTCATTACATTCTCCTATGTCCAAAACCTGATGTAGCGATTCCAGCATTTTTATATTCTTTGTCTGTTTGGAGCTGGTACGCCACACTTCAAACAACCGTGGGCGGGTCTGAAAATGACAAACTTACGCACATGTACGAAGCTTGAGATTTTGTATGCGTATTCAAAACAAATCGATCTTTACAATTATGAAAATTCCAGTGTTTGGACCGTTTTATAAATTTTCAAATCTCTACTTAAAGAAGAAAGTAACTTTTAAAAAGTACTAATTTTTTGGTCATTTTGAACTTAATGCTGTGGCTTATTAGTAGAAAACAATATATATATATATATATGATTAAAGTATACCTTCCTCTGAATTTTCCATGTTTCACTTTTAAAATATCACACTTGTGACAAAACGTACACTGCTGCTTCTTATGATGCGCTACTGAAAACGCCAACCGAAAGCTTATCTCGAGGCATATGCTTATGCTTGTGCTGAGTGTAAACTGTGATGACTAGTGACCGGATTTTTATGTAATTACATATTACATTCCTTTCAACCTAACCGTATATAAATAACAAATCTTTTCGAATCTTGTAATTGCCATTAATATATTCAAATTTTATACTACATATTTACCCCACATTACGCATTATGGCTTGGCATTATATAAATCTACATATTTAGGGGTTTTATTCATTTTTACTTCTTTAAAAGGAAAAAGAAAACTTCTGCTGGGGAAGTTTGCATTTGAAATACACAGATTTAAAAAGCCTTTTTACCTACCTGAGAAAGGATATATTTCGGGACGAAACATAACATTTTAGTTCCGGGAAGTAAAAGAGGCACTCACCCCTTACCGCCCACTGTAAATATGAGTGAACAAAAGGCAACATTTCTCATACAACTACTCTGTATTGCAAAAATCAAGAAGGAAATAATTTCATGCGGATAAGCGGACGACATAGTAGTAGGGTCTAAAGACCTTACAACGTTACAAGAAACAATAAACATCACGGTAAAATGGCGCAATAAAAACAAATTTGATATAAATGTGGACAAGACAGAAATGATGATACTCAGAAACGGCGGAAGAGTACCAGAAACAGTAGAAATCATCATGAAGAACAGAAAATTAAAAATTATATCAGACTACAAATATCTAGGCTTAAAAATACAAACCAGCGCAGATATATATATATATAAAATATTTTCATGATTTTTTTGGTACATATTCAGCTTATTTTTCTTACATAAATATGTAGGCCTACATATTTCACACCTTGATATTACATAAAAATCCGGTCCCTAGTGATGACCGTTGTTAAACAAAATGCAGAACAAGATTCTGCAGACATTTAAGAATAAAATTTACTGTAGTGTGGATCTCAATTTTCCAAGTCGAAAAATTACTCTTGGCCAGCTAGATTGGCACTGTGCACCGGTATCGCCCAGACACGTGATTATAACAAATCCTCTTGCTCACTGGTCTTGGCTCACTGGTCCTCCCCTCCTTCCTATTGCACCACAAGAAGTTCCAGGCTTTTTGGACAGTGCACGCACTTCCCATCTGATCGGTTCGTGGTTCGATTCCCGCCGTGGAGAGTGGAAGATCTAAACAAGGGCCGGCAAGGAATATTCCCTGCTTTGGCAATCATATCTGGAGCGTGCTCCTATCGTACGGGAACACAGCTGATTTAATTGAGGTAGCCTACCTGCAATACTGCGTGGTGACGTGCACTAGGGTTGTACAGTTGTGCAGTGCAGCACATCAGCGGCGAGGCGGTAAGAGAATGCCATGCTTATTTCTTATCAATAAAGTCCGGATTTCTAAGCAAAATGCATATCCTTTTCCACACTTTTAAAAGTAAGCAGAAAGGTTATACTTCGTAAGACACACCTAGATAACCAGTTTACTATGTTTGTTAATACTTATAAATGCTTATTTCGCAGGAAAACGTTTTTACTTACTTCTTTTACGATTTCTAACTAAAACAGCCTATTTCACCCAAAACTACAATTTTAAAAGTGCATATTTCACTCCTAGCCGTCATTTATCACCGATTTACTGTTTTTTTTTATTGGCTAACAAAAAATTGACTTCAGTCGAATGCGTAATAAGCGATGCTAGGATATGACCTAGGATGTTGTGAAATAATACTGCGAAGTTCTAATTAGGAGAGAACCGTGGGATTCCCCGCCAAGCTTCTGCAACTAGGCAGGTCAATCGATTATCCCACTTATCGCGTTATGGGAATGATGTCATTGCATGGATGGTGAATCCCCGAGTTCCAAGCTGCAGTGTGAAAATTTTGCAACACAAGTTGGTTCAATAAGGTGTGTGTGATTGCTCGCTGTTGTAATTAAGGAATGCCACTCACAAAAACCTCTCAATCAGCATTCTTACGCAAATGCGTAAATGAGTTTGGAAGTAATATTTTCAGTGAGGACGGCAGTGTCTTATTTTGTTTGGTGTGTGAAAAGAGTGTTTCTGAGAAGAAAAAATATAATATTGTGCAGCATATTAATATAACGCGGTATAAGGAGAGGTTTGAGAATAAATATACAGTAAGTTAAACCAGCAACTGATTAAAAGCAATGTGGGTGAACAATTAAGTTCTAGTGATACATTTTTCAAAGACTTGTGTTTAGCATTAGCAGGTTCCGACATTCCTTTGTGAAAATTGAATAATGTGCAGTTTCGGGTATTTTTTTAGAAAAATATACAAACAAAAGGGTGCCGGATGAATTTACATTGCGCAAAAACTATATGCCACAGTATTTTCAAGAAGTAATTTGAAATATTCGGGATAAACTGAAGGACGTGGATCAGGACAGATGCATCAGGTCAGTGCGTATGTAGTGCTGTAGTTGGTACTATGAAAGCAGGCAACAGATTATTTCTTCTTAATATACAAATACTTGACCGAGTAAATCATTCCACTGTTGCAAAATTTTTCAACAACTCGTTACTTTTCTTGTGGCCAGAAGGGGTTCGATTTCCATGTATTCGTTTTTAAATATTTTTTGTGCTTATTTGCATCATTTTTCGTGCTTATTTGCTTGCTTACTTTACTATTTGATTGTGCTTAGAAATCCGGGCTTTACTTATCAGTAGTACCACTGCTTGTGTGATTGTAAATAAATGATAACTATAAAACAAGTAATCACTAGAGTAACAAACTAAATGAACTATAACTAAGCATGTTTATTCTATTAAATTATAATACTCTTTACGTTGCTTAATTAGTACTAGTAATAATAATAATAATAATAATAATAATAATAATAATAATAATAATAATAATAATAATAATAATAATAATAATAATAATATAATTATAGGAAACAAATCGCACCTTTTACGTTAAATTTCTTGTCAAAGAAAACAATATTATCACAGTTTGTAAATCTAAAACTTCATAAACAACATAAGCGAACCTAGCAAACAAAAATAAAATATTGCACATATAATGAAAATAATTAACGTAATGGGAACGAATACATAAATTTCATACAAGTCAATATTTTTGAATATCAGAAGACAAAATAATAATGATATCTTATTGCGAAAAAAAAAATTGCAAAAGTCTTAGTTTCGTTTTCTTCACCTCTATTTAATGATGATGTTTTGAACGAAAGATTTACTGAATTTTGTTGCAGCAAACCTCACTACAGCTCTTAAACTACAGTTCGTCAGTTAATGCTCTCAATTTTAGCTTCATTATGTTCATTGTCGATATTATGGTTGAGGATCGAACTTTAGATTGTTAAACACATTAATATAAATTGAAATAATACTACTTACGCAAGTCAAGCTTTCAGGCATAACTCCCTGTAAAGTTGATTTGAATACTTTCTAGGGAAAAATTGCTCCAGGACCGGGTATCGAACCCGGGACCTTTAGTTAAACGTACCAACGCTCTACCAACTGAGCTACCCGGGAACTCTACCAGACACCTATCCAATTCTTCCCTTTGTATCCACAGACCTCAAAGTGGGCTGACAACCGTCAAGCAACCAACATTGAGTGCACACTAACTCTGTTTGACTTAAATTGTGGTTTCCTGTAAACGAACAGCGACGTGTATTATGCAAATCAAGCTTTCAGATATAACTCCCTGTAAAGTTGATTTGAATAATTTCGAGGGAAAAATTGTTCTGGGGCCGGATATCGAACCCGGGACCTTTGATTAAACATACCAACGCTCTATCAACTAAGCTACCCGGGAACTCTACCAGACACCGATCCAATTCTTCCCTCTGTATCCACAGATCTCAAAGTGGGCTGACAACCGTCAAGCAACCAACATTGAGTGCACACTAACTCTGACAAGGATCACGACAAGGACCGTGATTCACGTGATACTTAGTCCTTATCGTGGTCTTTGTAGTCTTTGTCCGGGCCCTTATGCTGATCCTTGTCTTTGTGGTCCTCACTGTGATCTTTGTCTTTATCATGGTCGTTATCGCGACGATTGTTGTCTTTATTGTGGTCCTTATCATTGTCCTTATTTTCTTTGTCAGGGTCGTTATCGTGGTCTTGTTCATTATCGTTATCCTTATCGTGGTTAATTTCGTGGTCATTATCGCGGTCTTTACTGTGGTGCTTGTCGCTGCTCAAGTTGTGATCCTTGTCGTCGTCCTCGTCTTTGTTCTTGTCCTGCTCCTTGTTTTTATCATGCTCCTACGATTGTCATTTCAAATAATAATGTTTTTCCCCTTTGGCAAGTGACTATTGTTTCACATGGTAGATAATGTCGTCTTCAAAGCGGTGACTTAAGATGATGTACGGGAGCCTGATCGATCACTGATTTACTCAGGATATTTTATACCGAGAGCCATGTAACTTACTTTGAGGTGAGCTATACTATGGTAGAGGACGCGAGACCTGTCTGTGACCATATCATGTGCCGTGGCTATATCACCAATAGGTATAGGTAGAGAGGGAATATAGATGAACGTTCATAGATTCGAATAATATTAACCAACATGAAACAATCTCATATCTCATTCTTTCCCTTGGCACACAGCTCATATGCCATATATCGCCTCCTCATCTATATATTCTAAAAATTTGTACAATTTATTATAATCTTACGAAATTGTTACCTATTCCACATCTTAAAGCTTCAATGCTAATATAACATCTATAGAATACAGTAAATGAAATGAAATGAAAACAACTTGATTTAAAGCCTTGTCGAGGAGAGGAAGTCAGCACTCTCACTCGCATGTTTGCCCTCTTGGAACGTGTTACTAAATGGCCCGGACTATAATATTTTTTTTCAGTATTTTGAATGGTAACCTGCCTGCGGTGAGACTAAAAATCTGGATAAATGTCTGTCTCTCCATCTTGTCTCGGTGGCTGATACGGTTACTATTTAAATGTAGTTATTTAAAATCAGTTTTAATGCTTGTTGTTAAAGCATTTTACATTTTTCAATTTCATTGTAATTGTTAGTTTTATATATATATATATATATATATATATATATATATATATATATATATATAGGAGAATTCGGGGGAATATGGGCAATATTACGTTTTCATGTCGAAACTCTTGCAACGAATTATGTTTCTTCGCTAATAAAGGTTAGTATAAATTGAGAGTATCGTAATGGTTGCTATGGGAAGCGCGCTGTGCAGTATTGTCTCGTATTGTTGTTAAAACAGCATTCTAAAACGTGAGTATTGACTTCAAAGTATAGCTACTAAAATTTCACAATACTTATTTTAGATATGTTATATGCAGTAGATTATACATGAACTTTAGAAAATAGTTAAAATCTAATAGTATACATACAGAATACACATCTTTAACTGCCGTTCTATTGCGGCAGACGTTGTTTTGTGAATAGTTTACGGTAGAGCCAACTTTTGAAAGTAAACCCTACATGTCGGGGTAATATGGGCGCTAATGTTCGGGGGAATATGGGCAAGCATTACACTTCATAAAAATGACTCTTCAATCTTGATTAAAATGGCCTACAAATGATTACAAGAGCGAAAGATGTCATTGCGCCCAAAGAACATAAAGTAGTGCAATGCATTAACCCTAAAGAAAAGGGAGAAACCATTACCCTTGTGGCAGGCTTCAATGCAGCAGGGAACTATTTTTCTCCAAGTATCATTATAAAGGAAATGAGGACAATAATGACTGAAAGAACAGATGCCTGCTGTCAGTACGGTGTACTTTAACATGCAGTCTGCCTACATTAACGGAGATACGAGGTGTGATCATTAAATTCCGAGTCCTGTCCCATAAAATTACCTCATTTAAACCCCCTTCAAGGTAGTCCATTCGGGCAGCTATACACTGATCACAATGTGTCTGCCATTTTTGGAATGCCTCCTGGAAGTCGCGTTACTGAAGCCTGTCAAGCACCTTCTGCGATTCGCGTTGGATCTCCTTCACAATGGAAAACCGGTGACCCTTTAGCTTGAATTTCATCTTCGGAAACAAAAAAAAGTCGCAGGTGGCCAAAGCTGGTAAATAAGGGGATGAGGAACGACGACTATCTTATTATGGGTGCAAAACTGGAGTGTTGCGAGAGCTGTGAGCTATGTGAGTTGGCGCAGTGTCGTCGTTGCTTTTTGTCCAGAGTTGTGGTCGTTCCTATTGAAAATGGACGTGAGGATCATTATGCACAATTTGTCGAATTTTTTCGACATTTTCGGCAGTGTTGCACGTGTGTGGTCGACCTGGCCTCTCGTCGTCCTTCAGCGATGTTCTGCCATTTCTGAAACGCGAATGCCACTCAAAACACCTCGCCTGACTCACTGCCTCGTTCCCGTAGGCTTGCTTCAACATTCCATGGGTTACGGTTGCCGATTTCCCAAAGAATTTGACGTTGGCTCTCTGCTCCAGTTTCGTGTCCATAGTGATTTCGCAAATGCGCGGATGCACGTGCTAACAAAACCTTGTGTAACACTGGTCTCAATGAAGATAACACTTCGAAACTTTGTGTCGTGTCTCTTCAAGGTCGTCTAGTGTCACTGCTGCGCACGCGTGTCGATCACGTGATCCCTTCGCCCATAGCAGACACAATCTCGGAATTTAATGATCACACCTTCTATATTTTTCTTAATAATCAAGAATTTCGTTGTTTATTTCAACATCAGTAAGCATACACCTGCAATTTTGAAAGTAGGTGGACGTGATTCACATAGTTGTAATCCTGACACTCTTAACTTTGCAGTAGAAAACGGATTATGCATGTTTTGTCTTTCTCCACACACCACAGCCTGGCTTCAATCAGCAGATATGGGTCTGTTTGGTCCTCTGAAGAAAGCTTACAGCAGTGGTGCTACAGCTTTCTTCAGGCAACATAGGAGACCTTTTATGAAGGTCGAGTTTGCTTCCATTGTCAAAGAAGCATGGAACAGATGTGTCAATGTATGTTTGGCTGTAAATTTCTTCCGAGCTTCAGGTCCTTTTCCACTGCAGATGAGTGTTATTCCTGATTATGTTTACATTGGCACTGCAGCATCAGGTGACAAACCTACAATTCATACAATTCCTTCCACTGATTCAAATGTCTTAGAATCTCCAAACGTCATTCATCGCCAAAGAGTCACATCATCTTCAAAGGCGTTACGCAAATACAATATATAATGTAGTTAATGCAATTATATTTTGAAGTATTTTAAGTGTTTTTTCACTTCTTTCAGTTGATTGTGATTCACATCGTTAATGCCCATTTCACCCCCACACTCGGGGGAATATGGGCAAAACACATTAACTTGCATTTTCCAGTTTTACTAAGCAGTCAGGATTCTTATATAATATAGCTAAATTGTTAAGAAACATATCCCAGCTCTAAAATTATTAGAAAAAACCGAGAGATATTGCACCCGAAATAGTACTAAGGTGCCCATATTCCCCCGACTTCCCCTATATATATATATATATATATATATATATAAATTTACGCTGTATATACTATATACATATGCGTAATATATAAATGGTATAAATGCATTCATTAGATTAACGTTTATAATATTATAATTTGTAATTTTGTATTGTCTGTGATCATTAACACTTAATTTCAGGACTCTGTAAAACTCTATTTCAACGTTATTCGGACAAAAAAATCGGTGATATAAACTAAGAATCGAATCCGCTCTCTTTCGCAAAATACGTAGAAGACTTAGGGTCTGAGCTACTGAGATGACACGAATGTTTTTATTTCTGCGCAGAGTGTCGATGTAGTCATGAAGGTTCAAATCTCGATTTAACTGCACGATTTATGTATATATGTACCTATTAGGCTATTTACGTCATATTACCATATTTTTTTGCAGTTTTTGAAGTGAATTTCGGAACGATGTTAGCAGCAAACCAAATAGCCTAAATTTAAGTAACTCAAACAATTGTTATCTAGTGTCTCCGATCATGCGCAGTGTCTTACATCTGAGACTTAAGAACATTCCATCGTCTCATTCTTTTTGGGGGGGAACTGTACAGTACATATCTGTCAGAATCTCAGTCAGAGGCAAACTTAGATAGGTTGATATAAGAAGAACTGTAGTGTAAGTGTTCGAAAAGTTCGAGTGTTTGTAAGTGTTAAAATTGGTTCAAATTTGTGTATTACAAATGTCGCGTAAGCGTTTAGTACTTTCTCCAGCTGAATGTTAAGGGTGATCTAGTTTGTTTTTCTTACTTTGTTATTTAACAACTCTTGAGGAAAACCTCGGAAAAACTCCAACCAGGAATCAGCACAAGCTGGAATCGAACCCACGCCTAAGCACAATTCCGGATCAGCAATTAAACGCACTACAACCTGAGCTACGCCTATGGCTGATTTAATTTAGTGTGTTCTAAAGCCTCCAATTGTGTCGTGTTTTTTTTGTGTTGTGAGTCGTGTTCATATTATGTTTTTGTGTTTGTGTTAATGTTTTGTAACTGTGTTAATTTGTATTGACATGTTATTTTATTATGTATTTGTCTTGTGTTTGCAGTTTATTGTGTTGTGTAACTTTTGTATTCGTTACTGTTTTTTGTTATTGTTTTTCGTGTTTGTTATTATTTTTCTATAATATTATTATTGTCTTTGAGAAAGTCTTTTATACTGTACCAGCATTATGACCGAGTACCTGCACAATTATATTGTAATAAATAAACAATTCATTCTTCACTAATAAGTGTAATTCCTGGAATAAGCCTGAAAAGAAATTTCACGTTACGAAAAGAGAAACAATAATGCTAAGAGAAAGACATGGAAAAAGATGTAGGCCTGCAGTGAAAGAAGTATGGCAGGCTTGAGTTATTCTAAAATTTGCATATTAGGTAAGTATGTTTGTATTGTTTAGTAAATGTAAGTTTTTGATAATTCTACTTACTTACTTATGGCTTGTAAGGAACCCGGAGGTTCATTGCTGCCCTCACATATAAGCCCGTCATCTGTCCCTATCCGGAGCAAGATTTGTATAATTCTATCGTTCCAAAATTTATATTCTTGCAGCTACGATTAGAACTGATAGAACATTAACTTTAAAAGTGCCCTGGATGCATAATAAGGTATTGAGGCGAAAACATGGATTTAGTTCCATGGTTTCACGCTTTAAACTTCTAACAGCCTACAGACTCCCTTCACAATAGCTTCTACGCTACGCCAGGCCTAATTATGTTGTATATACGGATGTCATGTTGCCAAGGAATCGAGACAGTCAACTGTTTGGTACGACAAAGCCTTTATGAGAAATCTTTCAGAGCTTAAAAAGTGAAGCCAACAAAAGAACAACAAGCCCCTCATGCCAAGAACCACACAACTTCAAGAAATAATATAGTCTTTGCACCAATAGAGAACGCTTTTGGAAATACCCTCTGTGTGCTCCGAACCCAGGGCCATTTGTCCCTGAATTTGCCGCCGATGCGTGGAGCCGGCCCTCCACTTAGCCGCTGAATATTTATGTAAACCAAACATCTTGAAAAAGTCTAGAGTACTGCAGCCTTTGAGTCCCTCTTGCACCGAAATAGTGAATGTGTGTAAATATAACAGCAGAAGGGGCACATCCGTGACCCGACCCCATTCAAAAGAGACAAAAAATATAAAGAAAAAAGTGAAGAAGGGTCGGTGCAGGTTTTGCGCTCGTCACAATTGGATAATGAAGTCCCGTCGAGTGTGTGGGCTTCTTGAATGGGCTTCCTCCCCTTCCAGGGGCCGTCATAACAAAACACGAACCACCCTCAATGGACCACTTCCAGTCCTATCATTGTTGTGATTCTGTTTGTTGGGCGCCATCTATAATCTAGAGAGCAGCCGCTCTCTAGATTATAGATGGCGCCCCGCTAGCAGCGGGATGATCTTTTCATTGCCCGTTGATTCATGAAAGCAGCTTGAGAACGCTTGACTTACGAACGGCTTGGCTGCTTCTCCTCTTAGGACACTAGCGTACACCAGTCAGCTGGCAGTCCACCGAGCAGTGATGAAGATACTGACACCAGGAAGAGAGCTGTAAACGTAATGGTATTTAAATATAGGAATTATACCAACCGAGTGCAGTGAAATAAGCCACTAGGCTCGCCTTCCAGGGGTCTCGGGTTCAGGTCCCTGTCTGGTTGTGATTTTTAATGGTAGGCCTATTTGGGGTACGAACACGTAGACTAGCTTTAAGACTATTAGCCGTCTACGCTATCAGTGTTGTGAAACACAAGGAAGCTTTTCTAAAGGTGGAGCTTATTTAAACTTGCCATTCTTTCGTTGCAGCTAGCAGCTGAGAACGATATTTCCCTCTCCGTTAAACATGTATCATGTCGTCAATCAGTCAGTCAATCGCAGTGTAATTTTTTTATTGACTAAGGAAAGTAAAATCAATTTTTTTAGTTTTAAAAATACTAAATTCGAAGTGGTCTATATTTTACAATTCATTTTGTTTGAAATTCCAGTAAGTTGTATTGAATGAATATACACAATTTTTATTATTAGTCATATTAAATATATAAAAAGGCTAAAGACGTATTACTATATTATAAAGCAGATCCATGCAGAATCGTGTTTATTGGCAAAGAGCAACCTTGGCAGCTAGCGCATCCCACCGGCAGACGATTATGACGTCATGCCGCTTGCTTGCGGGTTCATACGGGCTATTCCATATGAAATCGATCAGTAAAACACCTCGCATTTTTTTAATACCCTAATTTTTCCCTATTTATACAAGGTGATGAGGAGAGTGCATTTTCAAAAACATACTATCGAAAGTCAAACGTTTTCGTACTATTGAGCGACAAATTTAGCGTATTTTATAAAAACAAGCCTCTTTCAGCGCTCAGAACTCTGGAACCATTTACTGCAGAACATTGAACGAGAGCTCATTTTGAAGCAGACATTTAGTAGGTTATGGTAAGAAGTAATACTTATGTTTATTGTATACAGGGAGACAGATAATCTGATTTTACTTACTTTTAGGCTTTTTACCCATTTGTAAAAATGTAAAAAATATTGAGAAAAAACCTTGCATTATTAAGAGGGATTCGGCATTGTTTGCTTAGTGGCTCGGCAATAAGTTTCGACGGTATTAAATAAATTATTTTCACACGCCTAGACTTGAACGGCGCAGTACCCCACGCACTGGCCGAGAGCTGAAGATAAGCGAGCATTGGGCGTCATTTTACGCCTGTGTTTATGAAAACTTGTGATAAAGCTAGCCCAGCCATGACTGCTAGACGACACATCACGTGTTTGCCTCCTGGCCTTGCTTGTCTCGACTACCTACAGTCAGCTGGTTAGTTCACGCGCGTACTATTTATTTTCTTTATTTGATATTTTCAATACTTTCTTATCAACGGTGCACCAGTAAAAAATATGTGTTTATTTGTACTTTCAATGCGGAATCTAACTATATATTTTAAAAATATTTTTTCGTGGGCAAAGGCGTCTTAATGAAGAGAAATCTAAATTTCTCCATTTCCATAAAAAGTAAGAAAAACTGTTTACATGTCAATATAAACTTTAATTTCTCAGCATCAAAATAAACCATGATTTTGATCATTGGGTGAAAGGGTTTCGGAGCCACAACAGTTTAAAGTTGCTAATTTTATGAAAATGCGATAAATTTAAATATTTTTAATTTAAACACTAAGGGTGGTATTCATAGACATTTCGCAGCACGCGCTACGAGCGTACTAAGCTAGCCCCGGCTATCCACTGGTTACTAGTACAGAATTCAAATCGCTAACACTGGTTTATGAATACGAAAAACGCCTATAATCCACCGAAAGCCCGCGCTAAAAATGTCTATGAATATGGCCCTATGAAGTTCTGATGCCTCAAACTTTGCACAAAGCATTGTATCACAGTTGTCAACGGACAGAAAAAGTTTCATTGTATTTAAAAATTGCAAGGTCAATTTTCTCTCTATTTCGGTCGATTTGAGATGGAATAGCCCATACAGTACACAGTCAGTGGTGGACTTAGAACATACCGTCAGTATACCTTACAAAAAATGTCTCAGCCAAGTACAAGAGGTACTAAACGGAGATCTTCGATTCCATTATTAAAACATGAATGGGAAGATTTCTTATTCATAGAAGTGGATGGTGTTGCAAAATGTTTAATGTGTCATAAACTCATAAGATCCTGAACTAGTTAAAATGGTTCAGTCTTAAAAGACATTCTACGTTATATCACAGTAAGGTCTATGCTGAAATCAGAGGTGAACAACGTGTTGTAGAAATAGATCAACTCAAGGCAGCACTGACAACACAGAACGTAAGAATATCTATTTGAATTTTGGTGTGAGGTGTAATTTTTTTTTAAATATCATCCATATTGTTGTGACCTGCTATTTAATGTAATAAATAAATAAATAAATGAATAAATAAATAAATAAATAAATAAAATTATTTGTTTGTTTATTTATTTATTTATTTATTTATTTACTTATTTATTTTGGCAGAGTTAAGGCTATGAGACTTTCTCTTTCATACTTCCAGAAGTGACATACGTATAAATATAATAATAATAATAATAATAATAATAATAATAATAATAATAATAATAATAACAATAATAATAATTGTAATCAGTTACGTAATTTTTATTTTAGTGTATTTTATATATATTTATATATATATATTTATATATATATGTATTTTTTTTTTTTTTCATTTTTAGATTGAGAATCAGGATTTTATTTCCAATGAGTCAGCTCTCAGGCTCAGTTACCTTATTTCTATGCAGATTGCTAACTAAAACATTACGACGCTTCTCAGATGGAGATTTTGTCAAAGAATGTTAAAAAATGTCGTCGGAAGAATTTTACCGAACCCTTCTGAAACAGTTCCAGTCTGTAAAGCTGTCAAGGTGGACTGTGGCCCGTTGAATTCACGATCTTAGTCTGGACCTTCGAAACCAATATACTTAGACGTAAAAATGTCAGTGCATTTCCATTGGCGGATACATATGACACTTCGAAGATTGCCATTTTCATTCGAGGAGTGAATCAAGATCTCGAAATAAGAGAGGAGCTCCTAGCTTTAGTACCAATGAAAGGGACAACAATAGAGTGGATATTCTGGCTTCTATAGAAGAAAGTATAGTCTTTTGTTCTCCCCTGGAAATTGCTCGTTTCAGACGAAGGTCTTGCGATGGTTGGACACAAAAATGGCCTTGTTGGACGTTAGAACGAGAAGCCAAATTTCCTTCAATTAGGAATTCATTGCACATATTAGGCCTATAATAACAATTGAATTTCGCAACACGAAAATCAGTGTGTCAAAAATGTGACAAAGAATAACACTAAGACTGCAGTGTCTGAAACTACAAATTTTATTAGATCTGTTGATCTATCACCGTCAATTCAAGTCACTCCTTGAATTTTGTGATAATGAGCACAATGATCTACCTTATTACTGTGAAATACGGTGGTTGAGTAGGGAAAAAGTGCTTCATAGATTTTTTTATTGGAGAGGCGTGATTTTATTATTAAATATAAATGTGGGTGTACTGTATAAGTTCAGTTGTAATGATATATGGCACAAATAGTTAAAAAATAATATATTTATGTTGGAGATTAAAACGCTTGCATATCACAGTTCACAACGAGTCTGATTACTGCATTGGCAGCATATACGCTACTTATGATGCATCCAGCTCGTTCATTGCGCTACCGACTTTCACACGTGGGCAAAGCCTGCACAGGTCTGTTATAAAGTAATTATATAAAGTAGTTTACAAATAAGGGAATAATTTTTTTGGATAATGAAATTGAGATTAAAGAGTTGTCGGTATGAAAGCGCAAAAAATGAATATATAGTGGAAGGATCTCGTTACATGAAGGTATTACCATACATGAAATATATTTTATCATGGTATATCATAGTAACAATTAAAAATGATTAGACGAAAGTAGACAAGGCTATGGACAGCGTTAAGAGTGAATATTAGAAATAATGTCCTAACCGTGAGTAAGAAAGGTAATGTAGGACAAGTTAGATTAGAAGTGCGTAGAACATTGACAATATTTTCGATGTCGCACTTATTGGATGTCAGTAGTAATAGGTCTATTAAGTTATAAAGGATTACGGAGCGGATTGCTGAACTAGTTCCACCTCCGTCATCCAGCATGTCAGGCGGACACTATAGACTCCGTATGTCATAAATTGTATCGTCTTCTGCATATTATGTAATTTAAGACTGAGACTAGCGCCATATCTGGTGGCACAGACGTTAGTACCAACTACAACAACTGTGAGTGGTTACTGTAGCCTATTTGTTTATTCTTGGAAAAATGGTAATCCAGTAGATAACTTGTCTCTGTTTTATTTCTGTACCAATTGCAGGAATAATTTTTCGTCTCATTTCATTTATCGTATTCCATAGACCTTACATTAGCATTGTAGCTTTGACATATGGAACAAGTACAAAAATATACGAGGATCATTTCATAAATAATGCACAGGTTGGCAGAACTGTGAAGTGGATGACGCAACACCAATGAAAATTACGTCAGTTGCAGTTTAAGAATTTAGGAAGAAGCACATGTGTTTGTTTGTCCATAACATACTCTGTGTTTAGGAAACGAGAGCTAGAAATGAAGCCTACACGTGTCTCGGGTACTGTGACGAATGAAGACCAAAGATCGAATCTTTACGTGGCAAACCCTCCCCCTCCCACAGAAATTTACACTTTCACGGTGCTTTGAGTGGAGTTTGTGGTGAACTTACAGTGGACCGTAATACAGTTTCTCGTTGGGCTGCTCGTTTTCGTGATGGTCCTGTCAGCAAGTTTGCAATATCCAGGCGTTTCTGCTTCTGTTAAGCAGTCAAGCTTTGAGGAACCATTGCGTAGAAATTTTTCTCTCCTCAAATTCTTTGTCAATATACGGAAAAATGAATTTGGTAAAATCCCCGTAGCTTCTTAAAGTTCCTCACACGTCGCTCTACGATCTTCTTGAAGAGAATCCGCCACAAGTTTCACACTTTGTTCATATGTTGATGTTTTCGGCCTTCCTGGTCTTGCATCATCGTTTAAGCTGACACGAAAACGAGTAGCCCAACGAGAAACTGTACTACGGTGCACTGAAAGTTCACACGTGTTACCTAAACATAGAGTATGCTATGGACGAAACGAACACACGTGCTCCTTCCTCTAGCCTTCAACTGCAAGTGAAGAAATTTTTACAGTCTTGGCAACCTGTGCATTATTTATGATATGACCCTCGTGCAATACATAGCAAGCAGATTAATTCAATTTACAAACATAAACAACTCATCCGTTGAGTATAAGGTGTAAGTAGGCAGAAATTTTGTTAATTCTGTACTGAACTTTTACTCTTAGCTCTTCAAAGCTTTAAGAAAATTAGGCAGTGCATTGAAGACCGTAATACATTAACAGTGAACTCTTTTTTCATAACAGCTGAAAGTAACAGAGTTTAGATGGAGATTTGATTTGTGTATTGTATTAATCTATACTAATAATAAATCTGTAGCCGAAATTTTTCTGGTAATTTTCGATTTTCCAAAAATAATTGGTCCTAACATATATAATTAACCACCCTGAAACCGAAAATCGCTTTTTTGAAATTTTTGTTTGTATGTCTGTCTGTCTGTCTGTCTGTCTCTCTGTCTGTCTGTATGTTTGTTACCTTTTCACGCGATAATGGCTGAACGGATTTCGATGAAAATTGGAATATAAATTAAGTTCGTTGTAACTTAGATTTTAGGCTATATGGCATTCAAAATACATTATTTAAAAGGGGGGTTATAAGGGGACCTGAATTAAATAAATCGAAATATCTCGCTTATTATTGATTTTTGTGAACAATGTTACATAACAAACGTTTCTTTAAAAATAATTTGCGATAAGTTTTATTCCTTGAAAAATTTTGATAGGACTGATATTTAATGAGATAAATGAGTTTTAAATTAAAATAACTGCCATCTAAGGCCGTGTAATGAATTAAAAAACAAATGACTTCGTCTATAAGGGGCCTTGGACAGCAACAATCGAAAGCTATGAAAGATAGCCTACAGAGAATGATTCTGTGTTTGTATGAAGTAATATCGGAAGCTAAAATAACCGATTTGTATAATTAATTATTATTTCACCATTGGAAAGTGTAGTTTCTCTAGATGGACATAATGCTATAATGCTATTACAGTAACTTCTGATATAATATAATATAATATAATATAATATAATATAATATAATATAATATAATATAATATAATATAATATAATATAATATAATATAATATAATATAATATAATATAATATAATATAATATAATATAATATAATATAATTTAAGTTATTTGAAGGGTTCACAACCATAGTGGGCCAAGCGCCATTTACTGAATACGTAGAAAACAAGGGTTAAAATTAAGTTATTACCATAATTCAATGGAAACCTATAACAAGTAAAATAAAATATACACATTAAATCTAAATGATGTCAATCTTCATTAAACTATGGTTGCATGTAATAAAAATTAAGAAACAGGTTAAATGAATTGTAATTGCACCAAATGAGTGTCTCTGGACCAAAATGATCGCATTTTAATTATTTGGATGCAATTTAAATTAAGTAACATATTAAACGATTTATCCTTCTATCAAACACGAATGTTCCCTGGATCAAACGTCCTATTTTAATTATGTAATTACTTTATATTTATTTCTAACGTGTGCAGCGGAGCGCACGGGTACGGCTAGTATTACTAATAATTTGATTAGCAAGAAGAACAACACGGATTCCACGATCAAAGATCATGTATTGATGTAATATTCTTAATCAAACAATAATAATAGAAAAATGACAAGAATGTAATCTGCCGGTAACTTTATCTCTCCTCTTCTTAGATTACGTAAAAGCTTAGGGCAGTATAAACAGACCCAAGCTATGGAAAATATTACAGGATTTTTTATACACCAGGAAATTTAATTAACGCTATAAAATCTTTATACGATTACACAAAGATTAAGACCAGGAGGCAAAACAAAAGAGAATCTGAGCTAAGTATAGAAGTAAATAAAAACCTTCGAGAAGGCTGTGGTCTTTCTCCCTTATTTTTATATAGGTTATGTATAGATAGGTCTAGGCTACATAAATAAAATTTTAGAAGAATGGGGAAAAAACAGCCAAAGTATATATCTCCTGAAAGAAATATTGAAATCAAACATTATTATTTACCGATGACCAGGTTCTTTTAGCTAGTAGTGAAGACGATCTCCAATACAATGTAACACAACTCAACAATATTTTTAAGGAATATAAAATGGAAATTTCACACACTAAAAGAAAATTATTAGCAATAGAGGGCAAATATATGAGGAGAGCTAAAATAGTTATAGACGGCCAAAATATAGAACAGATGCAAACTTTAAAATACCTTGGATGCAATTTAACTAATAGTAAATTGAACTTAAAGCTGGAAGAAAATATATAGAAATATAACAGAACAAATGGGCTAATAAGGAAATATTTTGGGAGATATATGTCCAAGGATGTTAAAGTAAGATTTCACAATGTTTTGACAAAACCTACACTGCTATATGATAGTGAGGCATAGACTTTAAGAGCGCATGATAAAAAGTGTTTAGAAACAACACAAACGGGGTTCCTCAGATCAGTAGTAGACGTTACAGTTTTAGATCAATTTAAAGCAGTTGTCGACGAAATTAAAGATTATCAAAAACAGTGGCTTAATCATGTAGAAAGAATCCCCTTACACAGACTACCAAGGTAAGCATATATTTATCACTCTGTGGAAAGTGTAACCTCGGTAGACCAAGGACGAGATGGAAGGATTCAGTTAGTGTCGGAACGGGTCAGCAATGACCCAGCCTCGATAGCAAGAAGAAAAATGATTTTATGAGTAGGCCTAATAATGCACGTTGGTTTTTTAACATAAAACTTCATCAGGGAAAGAATGTACTCATAAGGCAAGGTTAATATTTGTAAATTTTAGAAAATATTTTACATGATGTCGTTTTACGCACACCTGCCACTATCTTTATAGCTTTCTTTCGTAAAACTAAACAAACTTAGCTTCAGACATGTGTAATGAATATGGAGTGCATACACGACTTCAATAAAAACAAGAAAATAAGACTAATTGAGAGGAAGTTCAACACCGCATTGTACATCTTTAAATTAGCCTATTTCCAAATTATATTTTGTATTAGGTTTTCTTTTCATAAGATAATAACTTAATTTTGTTTATGGAGCGATAAAAAAACTGAGAATGGAAATCATTAAAGAGCTTGTTTAGGCTTGATTAGGCAATTTATGACTTTTATGTTTATAAGAAAGTACCGTTATTATTCCGACTAATTCTAATACAATAAAACCTTGGATTACGAGTAACTTGGTTTGCGAGTGTTTTGCAAAACGAAATATTTTTGTTTAATAGTAAAGTCAGTGTTGAGAAAGTGTCAGGTAAATAGTGTAAATAGCAACTAGTGTTTGTCAAAGTGCCAGTGTCAGTATATTGTGTGTAGTGCAAGAAAAAAAAATGAACGAAGAACAGAGTGCTGAGACTAGTTAAAGTTGAACAAGGTTATTAACTATGTCACAAAAGTAGTATACACGACAAACTTGCCTGGATTGGCTCACCAAGCGAGTACACTTGAGCCACCCCTGTCGAGGGGGTTCTAACCCCATCACAGGAGGCCTGTGCCCAACATGGAACATTCATTCATTCATTCATTCATTCATTCATTCATTCATTCATTCATTCATTCATTCATTCATTCATTCATTCATTCATTCATTCATTCATTCAAACGAGCGATGTCTTGCCATACGAGCAGCACGATTTGTACGTAACCTGCTTCGCATGAAATCAACATCGAGAGACAATGGAGAGGAGCTCGTCTGAGGAGGAAGAGGAAGAAATTTGTACAAATTCACCACCCTGATAAGGTTGTAGTAGTGCGTGCAATAAATCTGTTTAACAATAACGCAATGTCCCATTTTCGCAACATTCTCAAAACAAGGCAAAAGCAAATGTCATTGGATAGGTTCTTAGTCAAAGCAAAAGATTCCAGTCAGTCAAGCAATTAGAAGTGTTTCCGTTAGTGATAGTGAAAATATTTTCTTTAAATGTCCAAGAAGATTACTAAGCAGTAAAATAGGTGAAAGGCACTTAAAAACATAATCCAGTAAAGTAATTTGTGTTGCACTATTTCATTGAATTTTACCTAAATTGTTTTTATTGTATTTTATATGAATAAAAGATTGTGAAACGAATTAATCTGAGTTTGCATTTTTTTTATGGAGAAAGTCGCTTTGATATGCGAGTATTTTGGATTAAGAGCACGTTTTCAAAACGAATTATAAGGGAAGTCGGGGGAATATGGGTACCTTTGTACTATTTCGGGTGCAATATCTCTCGGGTTTTTCTAATAAATAATTTTACAGCTGGGATATGTTTCTTAACTATTTAGCTATATTATATAAGAATCCTAACTGCTTACTCCTAATTGTATACAAGTAAAACTGGAAAATGCAAGTTAATGTGTTTTGCCCATATTCCCCAGACTGTGGGGGTAAAATGGGCATTAATGATGTGAATCATATTCAACTGAAAGAAGTGAAAAACACTTAAAATACTTGAAAATATAACTGTATTAACTATATTATATATTGTATATGCAATTTGTGATGGTTATTGCGTAACGCCTTTGGCAGATAATGTGACTCTTTGGCGATGAATGACGTTTGGAGATTCTAATACATTTGAATCAGTTGAAGGAATTGTATGAATTGTAGGTTTGTCACCTGATGCTGCAGTGCCAGTGTAAAGCATAATCAGGAATGACACTCATGTGCAGTGAAAAAGGGCCTGAAGCTGGAAGGCATTTACAGCAGACATACATTGAGATATCTGTTCCATGCTTCTTTGACAATGGAAGCAAACTCGACCTTCGTAAAATGTCTCCTATGTTGCCTGGAGAAAGCTGTAGCACTACTGTTGTAAGCTTTCTTCAGAGGACCAAACAGACCACTATCTGCTGATTGAAGCCAGGCTGTGGTGTGTGGAGGAAGACAAAACATGCATAATCCATTTTCTATTGCAAAGTTAATAGAGTGTCAGAATTACAACTATATGAATCACGTGCATCTACTATCAAAATTGCAGGTGCATGCTTACTGATGTTGAAATAAGCAACGAAGTTCTTGATTATTGAGAAAAAATATACAAGGTGTGATCATTAAATTCCGAGATTTTGTCTGCTGTGGGCGAAGGGATCACGTGATTGACACGCGTGCGCAGCAGTGACACTAGACGACCTTGAAAAGACGCGATACGAAGTTTCGAAGCGCTCTCTTCATTGAAACCCGTGTTATACAAGGTTTTGTTAGCACGTGCATCTGCGCACTTGCGAAATGCGATGGACTCGGAACTGAAGCAGAGAGTCAACGTCAAATTCTTTGGGAAACCGGCAACTGTAAGCCATGGAATGTTGAAGCAAGCCTACGGGAATGAAGCAGTGATTCAGGCGAGATGTTTCGAGTGGCACTCGTGCTTCAGAAATGGCAAAACATCGCTGAAGGACGACGAGATGCCAGGTCGACCACGCACGTGCAATACTGGCGAAAATGTCGAAAAAATTCGACAAATTGTGCATAATGATCCTCACGTCCATTTTGAATATGAATGACTACAGCTCTGGACAAAGAACAAATGGATACTCTATGACGACACTGCTCCAGCTCACAGAGCTCTCGCAACACTCCAGTCTTGTACTCTTAATGAGATGGTCGTCGTTCCTCACCCCCGTATTCACCAGATTTGGCCACCTGCGACTTTTTTTTTTTTTTTTTTTTCCGAAGATGAAATTCAAGCTAAAGGGTCACCGTTTTTCCATTGTGAAGGAGATCCAACGCGAATCGCAGAAGGTGCTTGATAGGCTTCAAGAACGCGACTTCCAGGAAGCATTCCAAAAATGGCAGACACGTTGGGATCAGTATATTGCTGCCCAAGAGGACTACCTTGAAGGTGATGGCAGCCACATTTAAATGAGGTAGTTTTATTTCCACTTATGGGAAAGGTCTCGGAATTTAATGATTATACCTCGTATCTCCGTTAATGTAGGCAGACTGCTTGTTGGAGTACAATTTACTGGCAGCAGGCAGCTCTTCGTTCAGTCATTATTGTCCTCACTCCATTTATAATGATACTTGGAGAAAAGTAGTTCCCTGCTGCATTGAAGCAGGCCACAAGGGTAATGGTTTTTCCATTTTCTTTAGAGTAAATGCAATGCACCACTTTGTGTGCTTTGGGTGCAATGACATCTTTCGCTCTTGTAATCATTTGTAGGCCATTTTCATCAAGATTGAAGAATCATTTTCATGAACTGTAATGCTTGCCCATATTCCCCCGAACATTAGCGCCCATATTACCCCGACATGTAGGGTTTACTTTGAACAGTTGGCACTACCGTAAACTATTCACAAAACAACTCCTGACGCAATAAAACGGCAGTTAAAGATGTGTATTTTGTATGTATACTATTAGATTTAAACTATTTTCTAAAGTTCATGTGTAATCTACTGCATATATCATATCTAAAATAAGTATTGTGAAATTTTAGTATACTTGGAAGTCAATACTCACGATTTAGATGGCTGTTTTAACAACAATACGAGACAGTACTGCATAGCGCGCATCGTACAGCAACCATTACGATACTCTCACTTTATATTAACCGTTATTAGCAAAGAAACATAATTCTTTGCAAGAGTTTTGACATGAAAACTTAATATTGCCCATATTCCCCACGTGCCCATATTCCCCCGAATTCCCTTACTCGTAATCCAAGTTTTTACTGTATTTGATTTAAACTAACATGTAAGTAACAAATAGAAACAAGATAGCCTACATCTCCTAGATTGGAAGGAATAATAGGCTATAGGCTATACAGTCACGGCTAGCCAGCGTGCCAAAAGTCAAGGTTCGGATGGACTGAAATAAGAATTTGGTCAAATAAATCTGGATATTATACACCCTTTACAATATTTTCTCCTTACTTCGTATAATGTGAAGATATAGAGAACTTCTTAAGAAGAGATTACCGTATCGTTAAACCGACCCGATCTCAAAACTCAGTGCATTCCGACAAATGCATCAAACAGGATTGTACTTCAACAGCCAATTGTTGGGGAAACCCCGCTGTCACCAAACCCAGAGGCTCATCATCATCGCAGCATGGAACCGTCATTGTACTCCATTCACAGCAATTGACATGCTGACAATGTTTGTCCCCTGGATCCGTCTGAGGTTTCGTGTCCTAAGATGTTTTGTCCGTTCCAAATAAGATTTCACTTCTAAACCTTGGATATCAGTCTCGACGTATCAATTAAGTTCATCTACAACGCAAGTAGAGGTGTGGGAATTAATATTCAAGATCACAGTTCATTATAAATCCACGTAACCTAATCTAGATAGGCCTATCTACAGAGTTAACTAAAATTTATTTTTCCGCTGTCGACACAAGAAACCTTACAGTGGTATCTGTGGTTCTGTAAAGAATTTGGGTTACTACTATTCTGAATTCTCCCATTCCAATGTTGTTATAGGATTAATATAAATTATTTGAAATATAATCTTTATTTAATGGAATTAATTTTCCTTTAAATCAGCCAATAACTGATGTGCAGCTCTACCCTACTCCTTATATAACATAAGTAGAAAGGCTAAACAGAGGATGTATTAAAGTGAAGCATAGGTCCTAACAAAAAAAATGGAGACGAAGATTAATGCATGGGAAAGAAAATGTTGCGAAATATATTCGAACGAGTGAAAGGAGATGCATGAAGAATAAGAAGTAACGAAGAAATCAGAGTTCTGCGCAAGGAACCGGATTTAATTAGGCTACTCCTATTAAGATAGGGCACAAAATGAGCCACCGGATAGGAGGAGGTTTACATGGCTACAGGATGTGGATGCAGATCTGACAACCATTGGAATAAAGAGATGACGTAGAAAGGGTAAGTCAAAAGATGACTGGAGGACTATGATAATGGAGGCCTTAGGGGACCGTAGAGTTACGGACTTAGTTATTCATTTTAATTTCCTCAGCATTCATATGCATCGTACATTATTTTCGATTAAAGTTCATTCTCGGAAACTTTTTCTTTATATCCACAAACTCTCGTTTCATACTTATTATTAGTATAGATTTACCAGGTGAGCGGATTATCTGTGAAACGTGAGCACGGCGTAACTCCAGCGGAAAGTTAGCTTGGTCTTGGCTTAAATTTCGGATGGAGGTGAGACAGCAGTCTCTTACGAGACTACAGGACACCTAATTTGATAAATGAACTGCAGCGAAAGTCTGCGGTGGCAGCATTCAAATTACTTACAAGTCAATAAGATGTTATTGCAACTGTGTCCTTACAGTTTAGAGGACGCACGCGTAAATATTAAATAATGAAATGATTTTCGATAGATTCTTTTTTATATTTTAATGTATGTATAGGCCTGCTATTTGACCATGTCTGCATTTTTTTGCCATTGACAATAAAGTCTGTCTGTCTGTCTGTCTGTCTGTCTGCCTGTCTATCTGTCCACCAGTCTGTCCGTCTGTCCATCTGTTTGTCCGTTCGTCCGTCCATCCATCTATCCATCCATTCACCCATCTATGTCTCAAGACATAATAAACGCTCGTGTCTGTTGGTGATTATACAGATCTCCTAGGAAAGAAAATACATGTAGTATAGGCTAATAATAATTTATTTTATTTTACCTGGCAGAGTTAAGACCTTGAGGCCTTCTCTACTCAATGAGGTGCAGAATTAATACAAATACATAAGTAATGATGATAATGATAATAACAATAGTAATAGTAATAATAATAATAATAATAATAATAATAATAATAATAATACTGATAATAATAATAGATACGTTGTGAAAGATTAATATTATGTCTAACATTTAGGCCTATCTAATTTACCAGTTAATCTGAATACTTTAGAAATGTAAAGATGATTATGTTTACTTAGAACTATCATTTATAAAATAAAATATAATTATTTAGATATTTAAATATAATCAATGTTTAACATATTAAAAGAATATCAATTCAGTAAAGTAGTTTGAAAACAAAACTCAAATTATTAAATATTGTTTATGAGTATTATATTTAAGAGCGAATGTAATTTACTATGCCTGTTGAATTAGGTAATTGTGCATTTTAATTTTGAAAGACGATACCGTCCGGCAGGTTCTAATATAGGCAGGAACAAGATTCCAGAGTCGAGAGTATAAATTATGAATGATTGAGAATAACGGCATGTTCTGTGCTTAGATTTAAGAATAATAGTTTCTTGTTGAAACCAGGTGTCAAAATTGTGAAGAGATGAGAGATTCTGAAACTGACATGACAAGTAAGCTGGAGAAGAAGTGTGCAAGATTTGATACAGCAGCGAGAGCGCGTGTAGTTTTCTGCAGTTAAGTCGTAGCCACGACAGCTGTTCGAAGTATGGTGAAATATGGTCATATTTCCGAATGTTACATATCGTCGTTGTTCCTGCAATAACTCCTATGTGCAAAATATAAAATTTTTCAGTAGGAAGAAAAAACACATTTATTCATTCTATGGCAGTGGTACATAGGACATTGTGACTTCTTACATTTTCGAAAGAAAGAAATATAATTACATATAGGAGATTTTATTATTTGCTCTATCACTATTTAAGTTATTTAATAGAGCAAAAATCTGAAAATCGATAAATATGTCACGTAGGAGTTATTGCAGGAACTACGACGTTATAAATCCAATACACATATTATGGTCCCGTTGTAGCTTTAGAACTAAAATTATTTACTAAGGTAAAGTTAAGGCCATCAGGCCTTCTCTTCTACTTCAGCATAAAATCAACCTGAGGTACAATATAAATCGCAATATAGCGAACGCCAATAGGGGAAGTTATCCCCACCCACATGAAATGTGCATTCGACACAACACTCGCCTATCACGTAGAGTGTCTGGTGAGCTAGAAGGAGAAAAGTGGAAGGGGTCGTGGGCGGAGCTTCTACGTTCGCTATACTGCTATTTGCCCAATTGTTACATTCAATGAGATTAGCTAATGTTACATGCCACATATGTCAGTAATAATATAACATAGTTTACAATTTGAAAACATAGAGTACTCGTAATGCAGAATATACAGTAATAAATAAAAATAACTTACAGAGAGTTAATGAAACAATATTATAAATAAGAATAAACCTTAAGCTAAATCCTTAAGGAGCAAAAGAAAATACTAAATTAATACGGAACACTAGCTTAGACACAGGCATAAGTATAATAAACACGTCTAGCTCCTAGCTAATAACAACTTTCTAAGTTTTTTTCTGAAACAACGTTAGGGTCCGACAATCTCTGATCTCGCGCGGGAGAGAATTCCGAAGCGCAATGAAACACTAAATGGTGAAGAATATGGAGAAGTTCTATGTTGGGGGATTAAAAGTAGGCCTAGACCTAACTTGCTTTTGAGATTGTCAATATTTGCGTAAAGGAAAGTAGTAGGTCTATTTTGAATAATACTGATAGACCATGTAGCTGACAGCGCTTCTTTAGGCGCAACCGAGATAACATTTGGAAGCATGGCGTGACATCGTCTCGCCGGTGAGGATTATAGACAAAACGCACACAAGCATTATGGGCATGTTTCATATACGTTGTGTGAGAGAGTTATGAAGAGAATGTCGCAGTAGTCAAAGTGAGGCATCACAAGTGCATTTACCAAGCGTATTTTGAGGGCAGCTGGGAGGATGTTATTTAAGAACCTATGCGAGAGGAGTACCGAAAATATTTTTTTAGTGATCTGTGTGACCTGTATTTTCCAATTAAAACTTGTATTCATTCAATCATACATGCATAATGTTCTGTTCAAGGGCAGGTCTTTAATTACAAACTTATCCGTTCTCCAATTTTTCCCATTTTCTGCCTTCCTCTTTGTCTCCTCATAGGATCCATATATTTTAATGTCGTCTATCATCTGATATCTTCTTCTGTCCCAAAGTCCTCTCTTGTTCACATTCCTTCCAGTGCATCTTTCAGTAGGCAGTTTCTTCTCAGCCAATTTATTTCAGTTCCTGATCAGTTTATATCCATGTGGACTCCTAAATTTTTAACTGAGTTACTGTATTTTACATTGTCCACATCCATAATTACATTAGGAATTCTTTTAATTTGTAGTTAATTTAAGAAACTCTGGTGTTTCACTACGACAATCTGCGTTTTGTCTGTGTTAAGTTTAAGTCCATGAGTTTTTGTCCATGAAAACACTGCTGCTAAGTCGTCATTCAATTTATCAGTCGCCTGCTTCAGGGCGATTTTCACTGTGTGTATATACAGTTGAAGATCATCAGCATAGAGATGGTATTTGCAAAATTTTATAGAGTTGTCACTATCATTAATGTATATCATAAAATGCAAAGATCCCAATGCTGATCCTTATGGGACTCCTGTCTTGACGGTACGCCATCTTGATGAACGAACGTTATGGAAGATAGACTGTTGGCGTTCGTAAAGGTAGGAGATGAACCAATTGATCGCACTATCAAGATCGACTGTGTTAAATGCTTTGCTGAAGTCAAGAAGAGTAAGCATTGTTGGTTTACTTTCATCAATGGCTGCACGAATGTCCTCTGTAACTTTAAACAAGGCAGTGGTAGTGTTACGTCCTGTCCTGATTGATACTTATCAAGCAGTTCATTTTCTTTCATGTAGTCAGTCAACTGTTTGTGAACAATGCGTTCCAATGCTTTCGTTGAGGGTGGTAGGGTGCTGATAGGTCTAAAGTCACTAGCTGTTGAAGGAGTTTCGATTTTGAAGGGGTCGAATGAGAACTTCTTTTATGGCTAATTTAGAAATTACATCAGTTAATAAAACATCGTAACAATCAAATAAAGGCATTATCAGAGTTTGGATAAGGATTTGGAAATGTGAAATTTGAAAATAATATCTATAACTAAATTATATATTATATTTCTCAATGAATGTGTGTTCACTTAGATATGATAAATATGTTCGTACTGAGTCTAATCGTGCTGTCAGGAGATTATTTCAAGAGAAATTCCCAGGTGTTCGAATTCCAGGTCTTACTACGATTCGCAACTTGGTTAATAAATTTCGTGAACCATGTTCAAGTTAAAAAACGAAAACGATGACTTACAATGCTCACAGAAGAAACACTCGATAACAATATCGAACGACTACAAAATTTTCATAAAAAAATTTCTTCGGCATCTTTCTCAGCAAACGAGAATTTTCGACCTTCCGTTCGAGGGATTACAAAGTTACATAAGGTAAACCCGTATAACATCACTGTGGTGCAATACCGTAAACGGGTGCCCCAATACTTCGGAGTAGATTTTGTTAATGGTTTTTGAGTAAAGTGCATGGCAGAGAAATTGATCCTAGTTCATTACATGGCTGTGTTAACGCAATACAGTTGTTGTTTAGTCAACTGACCGAAGGCAGGTCTGAACCTCACAAGTGATACCAACAAGGCACCACTTATGAGGAAACTAGGCCAGGACATAATGAGGTAATTTATGGAAAATGAAGGTAAACGTTTCACCACCTCCTTGCATGACGTATGTGAGCACATAACGTTTCAAAAACAAAGATAAAAATATATTTTTTTAGACAGTATCCTTGTTGCCGGTGGCCGGGAGTAGCCTATATGCACCGCGACCCGTGACCTCGTCGCGCTAACGTTTCATAGATAATGCGCTCACTCAGTACTATGGTGTGCATTATATGCGTAGGGTGGAATGTGCACTTCGGTCACTTAAATCAGTATATTATATTTCCTTCACATTTTGACGTGGGTGAAAAATGACCGAAAGTTTTGTCTGAAATATTCTCGTTTAAAGACAAGATTATTTCATGTGCTTTAAATTATAACATATGCCTCCCAGTTTTATTTCACTTCCGAGGTAATTCGTGTAAAGGACTTTCATTTCCCTAAAATTCAGTTGTCTTCGGCCAGATTTCAGCCCAGAAACTTCGAACACAATGATAAGCATGGCACCCATTACACCACCGGGGGCTATATGACTATCGGTAACAAAACTTACATTTTCTCCTCTTTTAAAGTAAAAATCCGATTCACAATAATATCGAAATAGTCGTATTTTAGGTAGGTAGAGCATAAATGATCTTTTAACGAAATGAACAGTCCTAAAATCTCTAGATTTTGCTGTTACTATCACTTTAATCTTTCAATTGCTAAAGGAACTATATACCAAAACTTCAGCAATACTCAATATATTGTGCATAAAGGGACTACATATGCTAGATCTTCCTGAAAGTGAAGTACCAATAGAAGGGAATTTAATAAAAGTCTCATTCAGTAATCACACAGGCTTCTACTAAGTTACCTCAATTAGGTTCCAATGGTAATGACAGAGAATGTAGGCCTATTAATTGCAGAAGAGTAGAAAAATTCCGCACTTACATGGATAAATTTTGACTAAAGATTTCTGTTCGATAATGCCTAGCATATTCCTCACTATAAGTTATCGCTCTTCAGGACAACAACGTTAAATTCCGCACAATGTTCAATAGGAGAGAGAAGAACTAACATTTTCTTCCCACTTTGCTCAGACTTACTTTCTGATTAATATAAATATCAAGCATGATCATAGGTGTTTTTACTTGATTCTAAAACGAAGTTAATTCAATAAAAATAGACATTATTTAAAAACACATATATCCATTGTCACTTATGGCTTAATTTGAAAGAAATTTCAATGCTCTATGACCAGTAAAATAAATTGCATAACAATATATGCGAAGTACGTTTAATTTCACTACGTCCATTCTGTGAACGCTACCCTCGAATACTGCCTCATCCTACCTTGTAATAAATGCTGCCGCCTGACTACCACTTTGAAGTAGCGTTTATTGACCTTATTCGTAATCATGTGGCAGGAGAATTCCTGGTAACATCTGGTGCGGAATTTGTCTTTGGGATTAACAATCCGGGAGTTTTTAGTGTGGAGTTTTCCCCCGCCCGATTTGCAGGAACCATGTTTGTATGACATTCTGCTATAATATAGTGTGACAGCGACGTGAGAATCGAACTCACGACCAGCGTCCCGCATGAAAGCAGACCGCACAGGCTCCACGGAACATTGAGTGACGTCGCGCGCTGGAGAGAAGAGAGAGGGTGTATTACGTCACGCGACGAGTTTGCGCGCGCATCTGGTGCTGGTAGAGAGGAGAGGGCCCTGGATTTCTCTGGAATGCCATCTCTAGAGACGGGTCGAACTTTCCAGGCTACGTCGCTGTAGTTATAAATTACGGTCGCGAAGAACGACAGCAGTTTCAGTTTCTGAGTTTTCAGTCAGCCAGTCAGTGAGAAAGCCAGAGCAAGCAAGCCAGTCTTGTGTACCGGAGTTCGACTCGAGTGTGCGTCCGCATCTGCGTCAGCATCCGAAGGCCTGAGTTCGAGTGCAGTGGACCGCAGTTGGAGGGACCTGAGTTCGAGTGCAGTGGACCGCAGTTGGAGGGACCCGAGTTCGAGTACAGTGAACTGTCTCTGAAGGTCTGTGGTTCGAGATACTGTGAACTCGAGTGACTGAGATAGAAGAACTGTGAACTGAGAACTGATAGTTCTGATTTGTAAATAGTGCTTTGTAAATATTAGTTAAGATTAACAGTTAATTGTTGTTCGTACTAGTCCAAGTAAATTGTCATTGTCGTCGGTGGAGTGCTATAACGAATACTGTGTGAGTGAAGATCCAATTGTTGACGAGAGCGTTTAAGGTGAATTGTAGAAAGGAATTATTGTTGTGACGAATAAATTACATTGTTGGTACTAAATAAAATTTACATTGGTGTCAGAATCGGGACATTATCGACAATGGAGAACCTACAGCTGATCCTGCAAGCCATCGCGGAATTGAAAAGTGACATAAGCGGAGTGAAAGGCGACATAAGCGGAGTGAAAGGCGACATAAGCGGAGTGAAAGATGACGTCACTACACAAATCGAAAGTGTTTCGGCCCACGTAGATGGAATTGTCGCCATTGTGAAAGACGAACTTAAGGCCGATCTGGATAAATAAAACCAGAATTTTACAACTATAAACGAGACAGTAGCCGAGTTGAGACAGGATGTAGACCATTTCGACGGAAAAATCCGCGATCTCGAGCGTCGTCAAGAGCAGACGAGTGAGGTGATGGACCGATAAGCTGAAGAAAACAAGCACATACTCACGTTGATGGACCGACATGCTGAAGAAAACAAGCACATTCTCGCTTTGGTGGATCGCCAGGCTAGAGAACAAAAACAGATAGTTGCCGAGGAGGTTCGACGTGCCATGCAAGAAGCGGCCACAGAGTTGAGGACTCCATATAGTGGCCCTGCGGAATCATCGCCTTCAGCCAGACATCACAACGTCAAGACGCCGAAGTTCGGCGGTACGACGTCTTGGGCGATATTCCGTCGCCAGTTCGAGGCCACCGCAGCACATAATGGCTGGACCCCAGCGGAGAAGACTACTCAGTTGCTGAACGCGCTTCAAGGACAGGCGTCGGAGATTCTTCACAGCGTTCCAGAAGATGGGACAGCCGCTGAGATAATGGCGGCCCTGGAGGGACGTTATGGTGACCATCAACTTGCTGCAGCATTTAGGACCCAACTAAAAACGAGGGTCCAACAGTCAGGCGAGTCCCTGCAAGAATTCGCGATGGCGGTGGAACAACTGGCCCATAAGGCGCTCAGGGGCCTACCTAATGACTTCATCGCTGGAGAGGCGGCCTACACCTTCGGCAGCGGAGTTCGAGACCCGGAAATAAAGCAACAGCTACTCTTGGCAGAGCATCGCACCATCAATGCAGCTCTGGCGGCGGCCCTCAGGATGGAGGCAGCCAAGTTGACGGCGAACGTCTCGGCATCGCACCGGATTAGGAGCGTCGCGGCGGCCGACGTCGAGGAACGTCAACCGAAATCACCCGAGCGACGAAGACGAGGATTGCCTACCTGCTGGTCCTGCGGCGAGCCTGGGCACCTGAGGAGGGACTGTGACCGATCTGGTCACAAACAGGAAAACTAAAAGGGGCCGATGCGATGAGGGGCACGTCGGCGCCGTCATCACCATCCCCTCGGCTGATCTTGAAGACGGTTAACAGAAGATGCGACGATGGGCTGATTGCTGACGGATGGATAAGAGGCCGCCCATGCAGAGTACTGGTAGACACCGGGGCGTCGCTCACTATCGCCAGACCGGAAGTCGTGCGTGGACTACCTGGGAGGACACCGCTGCGCCGGTATGAACTACGTACTGCCTCAGGCGAGAACCTGCCCATCCAAAAAGAGGTTTTCCTGGATCTGACATTGGGAAAGAGGAGACTGGAGATGTGGGTGTTCGTCGCCAACATCACTGAAGACGTCATCCTGGGACTCGACGCCATGCGGATCTTCGATGCAACGGTGGATGTCAGGCGCCGTATCCTGCGGTTTGGTCAGGATGAAGTGTTCCTGAGGGACGTCGAAGACCAACCCATTGCAAGCAGACTGACCTTGGAGAATCATGTGACAATCCCGGCAGGCTGCGAGATGGTGGTGACGGCAAGACTGGACGGACAGCCGAAGAGAAACCTGCTCCTCGATTCGCAAACAACTCCGATAGATGGGGTTTATGTGGCCAGATCCGTACTCCCGAATCAGAAGGTGGTACCGGTGAGGGTCCTGAATGTCACCAATCGGGACAAGGAGGTGCCTAGTGGAACTGTACTAGGTAGCGTCGAGCCGGTGGTGTCTGTGACGTCGCTGGCAGATAACGAGGAGTGTCACCGACCACATCCAGATCTAGACCCATCACTGAAAAAGCTGGCTCGAGAATTGCCGGCGAATTTAAGCAAAAGAGAAAGAAGACAAGTCCACGATCTACTGACAGAATTTCAGGACGTGTTCAGTCTGTCTGAAAATGACTACGGGAGAACGGAGAAAGTTCAGCACCGTATCGACACCGGAAATGCTCGCCCAATCAGACAACCTCCTCGACGCGTCCCTCTAGCTAAACAGAGGGAGATTGACAGCCAACTGGAGGGCATGAAAGCAAGAGGGGTCATCGAGGAATCCGACAGCCCTTGGTCATCACCTGTAGTGCTGGTGAAGAAGAAGAATGGGGACCTGCGTTTCTGCGTGGACTACAGAAGACTGAATGACGTCACCAGGAAAGACTGCTTTCCCCTCCCACGAATTGACGACACCTTGGACACCCTGGCCGGAGCAGAGTGGTTCTCGACGTTGGATCTCAAGTCAGGATACTGGCAGGTGGCGCTACATCCTGAGGACAAGGAGAAAACAGCATTCTCTACAGGCCAGGGACTATGGCAGTTCACCGTTATGCCGTTCGGCCTCTGCAACGCCCCGGCTACTTTCCAGAGACTAATGGAGTCCGTAATGAGAGGCCTGACATACGACACTTGTTTGCTGTACCTTGATGACGTCATCGTGGTGGGCAAGACTTTCAGCGAACAGCTGTTGAACCTGAGGAAAGTGTTCGAGAGACTGCGACATGCCAGACTGAAGTTGAACCCGAAGAAATGTCATCTATTCCAGAAGAAGGTCAACTACTTGGGGCACGTAGTTGGGACCAACGGAGTGGCCACGGACCCGGAGAAGCTACAAGCCGTCAGAGGATGGCCGAGACCGAGGGGCAAACAGGAATTGCGCCGCTTTCTCGGCCTCTGCACTTATTACAGAAGGTTCGTAGCTGGGTACGCCAACATCGCTAAGCCTCTAACCCAGCTGACCGAGGAGAAACGACAATTCCAGTGGACAGACGAGGCGGAGTCATCCTTCCAGTCTCTGAAAGAGGCGCTCTGCACTGCTCCTGTACTGGGATATCCCATCCCTGGAAGGAAGTTCACGCTCGACACGGACGCTAGCAACGTAGGCATCGGCGGAGTACTCTCTCAGGAACAGGACGGGCAAGAGAGGGTGATTGCCTACTTCAGCCGAACATTGTCCAAGGCTGAGAGAAACTACTGCGTGACCCGTAGAGAACTTCTTGCCATTGTGGAAGCCCTGAAGCACTTCCACAAATATTTGTATGGCCAGGAATTCCATCTGAGGACAGACCATTCTGCACTCACCTGGCTATTGGGCTTCAAGAATCTGGAGGGGCAGACCGCCCGTTGGGTTCAACGTCTGCAGGAGTACAACTTCACCTCTGAACACCGACAAGGGAAGAAACATTCCAACGCTGATGCCCTGTCACGACGTCCGTGCCCGGATGGCTGCAAACACTGCCTGAAAGTAGAAGAGCGGGATGGCGCCCACGCAGTCCGAGCAATTGCCGCCCAGCCGAGCCCAGCATGGGATAACGCCGCCATATGGAGGGAGCAGCTGGAGGACCCAAACATTGGACAGCTACTACGTGATGTGGAGTCCGGCCAGAGACCAGTATGGGCCGATATCGCCAACCGTAGCACCACTTACAAGAGCTACTGGGCCCAGTGGGAATCCTTCACTGTCAAGGACGGTATCCTGAAGAGGATTTGGGAGTCGGCCGATGGAAGGACCCACATAGAACAACTTGTCCTGCCCAGGAGCAAGGTGAAGGAAGTGCTGGAGGAGACTCATGCTGGAGTGACTGGAGGCCACCTGGGAGCCAACAGGACGCTGGACAAGTTAAGGCAGAGGTTCTATTGGTTGCATCAGAGAACCGACACGGAACAATGGTGCTGAAGATGCGACACCTGTGCAGCCAGTCGCGGACCAAGGACCCGCAGCCGGGGAGCCATGCAGCAGTACAACGTGGGAGCTCCTTTTGAGAGGATCGCCATCGACGTTGCTGGACCGTTCCCGGTCACGGATCGCGGGAACCGCTACCTGCTAGTCGCCATGGATTACTTCACAAAATGGCCAGAGGTGTACGCGATTCCCAACCAAGAGGCTTCGACGGTGGCCGACGCGCTGCTTGACAACTTCATTTGCCGATTCGGGGTGCCCCGGGAATTGCATAGCGATCAGGGGCGCAACTTCGAATCCAACCTGATGGGAGAATTGTTCGAGCGTCTGGGGGTGCATAAAACCAGGACCACTCCCCTCCACCCACAGTCCGATGGTATGGTGGAACGCTACATCAAAACCTTGGAAGAGCATCTGCGGAAGGTGGTGTCCAACCATCAACGAGACTGGGATGCCAGAGTTCCACTGTTCCTCTTGGCCTACAGAGCTTCGGTCCACGATACAACAGGGATGACACCGGCAAACATGGTCTTCGGGAGAGAGCTGCGCCTGCCCTGTGATCTGCTGTTTGGCACGCCACCCAGCGCCGACCAGCCAGCGACTGACTATGTGGCAGAACTCACCGAGAAGTTGAATGGAGTTCACCAACTGGCCAGAGAGCACCTCAAGATGGCAACCGACAGGATGAAGGTGCGCTACGACAGATTAGCCAACTCTGCAGGATTCCAGGAGGGCGACCGGGTGTGGCTGTATCGACCTACCAGGACCAAAGGGAAATCACCAAAGCTGCAGCGTGCCTGGGATGGACCATACCGCGTGGTGACCCGGATCAACGACGTGGTGTACCGCATCCAGCGACAACCTCGAGGGAAGATGATGGTGGTGCATCTGGACCGATTAGCATCCTACCAAGGGACTGCCCGGGACGAGCAGCCCTAAGGAGGGGGCAATGTGACAGCGACGTGAGAATCGAACTCACGACCAGCGTCCCGCATGAAAGCAGACCGCACAGGCTCCACGGAACATTGAGTGGCGTCGCGCGGTGGAGAGAAGAGAGAGGGTGTATTACGTCACGCGACGAGTTTGCGCGCGCATCTGGTGCTGGTAGAGAGGAGAGGGCCCTGGATTTCTCTGGAATGCCATCTCTAGAGACGGGTCGAACTTTCCAGGCTACGTCGCTGTAGTTATAAATTACGGTCGCGAAGGAACGACAGCAGTTTCAGTTTCTGAGTTTTCAGTCAGCCAGTCAGTGAGAAAGCCAGAGCAAGCAAGCCAGTCTTGTGTACCGGAGTTCGACTCGAGTGTGCGTCCGCATCTGCGTCAGCATCCGAAGGCCTGAGTTCGAGTGCAGTGGACCGCAGTTGGAGGGACCTGAGTTCGAGTGCAGTGGACCGCAGTTGGAGGGACCCGAGTTCGAGTACAGTGAACTGTCTCTGAAGGTCTGTGGTTCGAGATACTGTGAACTCGAGTGACTGAGATAGAAGAACTGTGAACTGAGAACTGATAGTTCTGATTTGTAAATAGTGCTTTGTAAATATTAGTTAAGATTAACAGTTAATTGTTGTTCGTACTAGTCCAAGTAAATTGTCATTGTCGTCGGTGGAGTGCTATAACGAATACTGTGTGAGTGAAGATCCAATTGTTGACGAGAGCGTTTAAGGTGAATTGTAGAAAGGAATTATTGTTGTGACGAATAAATTACATTGTTGGTACTAAATAAAATTTACAATAGGCTATTGCCGGTATTTGTCCTGGATCATATTAATTGCCTATAATATTATAAATGTAATTTATTAAATATGAAGTTAGCAAAAATGATATCAACAATATTATAGGTATAATTACATTAATAAAATAATGATGATGATAATAATAGGCCTAATAATAATAATAATAATAATAATAATAATAATAATAATAATAATAATAATAATAATCTGTGACGCTATAGCCCTTTAAGGGCGCTTACCGACCAGCCTGCTGCTGGCCTCACGTCCACATGTCGAAGTAGAGGTGGACGGTCATGCAACTACTGTGCTCCAACCGCGAGAAAGTCGCCGCCGGATAAGACGAAGGAGGGTAATGCTCTGAATGAATGTTGATGTCATAAGATGTCGTAAGGTCACACACGTGGGTACTCTTAACTCTATTGGCTAGCTCTCACAGCACAAACCATAACATTGATACAGACATATTGATACTACCCTAGTTACAAAATTAGATCACAGTTAATCTCCTGGTCTTTTAATCTCTTCATACAGGAAATAACATATGCAGGAGAACGCATAGTTTTTAAACTGGCGTTATAACGGTAATATTATTTATCTACTTCGTTCCAATAGATGAGCCAATAGTAAGCACATTCCTTTCACGGTTGATCTCCTGGTTGGAGAACAGTAGAATGAAGGTATCGTGTGGTTAGGACGATGATCCCCTCAGCATCATAGCTGGCTCTCTTAACCGCATTTCGCTACCTATCGTAGCTCCCCAAGTGCGTCACGATGCTATGTGGACACCGGTCTCATACACTGTCCGAAATTTCATGAGAAAATTTCTTCCCTCATGTAGTTTCGAGCCGGCGCGCATGCCTTAGACCACTACACCAAGGCGCGGAACATAATATTACATTGCCGATATTTATTTCAACGCATAATTAGAAGTCAGAAAATTAGTATAAATAAATAATATTAAATAACTTACTTATTATTAAGCATATATGTAAGTAGTGCATAATGTAATAGAAATTGTACTGGTAATTTATTAACTATGCATCTACTGTATGGTGGCTCTATAGATGACACGATCTTTGAAAATACCGTTAAAATAACTTAGGCCTACCTAAGTAAGTAAATAAATGAACGACTAAGTAAATACAAAACAGCATAAATTAGTAGTAACATTAGCAAACAGGCCTACAATAGTTGTCTAATTCTTTATAAAATGTGCACGTACTGTACAGTTGAACGTAGTTCTGAAGTTGACTGCGAAGACAATGAAGTATAAAAATATAAGTTATGCGAATGGGCGTAACGAGTTGTTTTGTAGACATACAGTACAATCTGAGAGTAGCGGCACACAAAGTACGCGTGTGAAATCTCGAACCAGCATCCAGATAGTGTTATAAGATACAGAAAGTACCGTTTGTTTAGAAAGGATCGACAACATTCAATCGCGCCTCCCTTCATTGGTTAACGTCACGCCCCATTCACTTTTTATCTCCATTAGTGATGGGCGAAGTTGTTCTTTTCCCGGAACAGTTCCGGCTGTTCCGGTTCCGGAAAAATACTATGTTCCAAATAACAGTTCCGAAATAACAGTTACAAGTAGAGATGTGTCTGAATCGTTCACTGATGCGAGCTATCTGACTCTCGCTCCATTTGAGGAGTCGTACAGTACCCTCCCTCTTCCCCAAGCAGCTCGCACAATCAGTGTCACCAACTGGATGGAAATTCCGTCAAAAGTTACGGAATTTCAACGTAGCGGACGGGAAAAGAAGGGCTTCGACGGGTGACGGATTTTGTGGCGGAAATTACGATTTACATAGCCTTTTTACTGTTTTAGCTGCTGTCGTTTTAAATTGTTAAATTTTTTAGGGATTTTACTTTTTCTTTGAACAGCCCTGCCCGTGCCGTACCATGTTAAGGAAACCCTTGTTTCAGATTTCCTCGTAATCAAGTCAGAGGTTGAAGAATTATTATTTTAATCGAGACTGGTAAGAAAGTTGTGTTAAAATTTTCTTTGTATTTACATACTGAGTGGGTTTTATTTACTTTTTTTTTTATTTTGACGGATTCTGACGGATTTCCAGGTGTTAAACTGACGGGGATATAATTTATGTGTTGGCAATACTGCGCACAATACGTTATCGGCATGACGACATAGCACACGTTTCTCAATAGATAACATTCCAATGCACATTCGAATCTGTTTGGAAACTTGTTGTGTATGCGGACAGAAGCTTCGTGTTTATTAGATAAATAGCTGTTGAATACAAGGTCAGATTGCAACACTAATTGGTATATGAAGTCATGAAGACACGGTAACCAACTAAAAAATTTAACATCTCATTTAAAACGTGTAGTATGTAATTATTGTTCTCCGTGTTCCGTAGTAAAAAAAAAAAAGAACTAAAATTATTAATTTTTATTTTTACGTTTCTTAATGCTTAGTTATGGTGATAATAATAATTATATTATAATTTGATACATAATAAAAATATATAACTACTGTATATATTTATACATTAGCAGTAGTGAAACCTGCAATTCTCACACTTAGCAAAATGTTAGAAACGCATCTGTACCAAAGTGTAATAATTTAAACTTCGCATCACACCTCGCTCTCTGTCATTACTTATGATCACACTACAAGGATTTCAATTTCCATGCTTCCTCATCCATCCACGTGAAAGTTCCAAGTTCCAACTTGTTCCAAGTACAACATAAAGAACAACGAGAACCGAGAACAGTGTAGCCGGAGCTGTCATTGGTTCAACGGAACGGGTTCCGACTGTTCTCTGTTGTCTCGGAGTCGGAACATGCCTTGCGCAACGCAGTACTGCGGGCCCGCAACAGCTGGGCAAGTGAGCAGCTTGCAGTCGGAACAGTGTTATTTCGGAACAGGAGCTTCCGACTGTTCTCTGTTGTCTCGGAGTCGGAACATGCCTTGCGCAACGCAGTACTGCGGGCCCGCAACAGCTGGACAAGTGAGCAGCTTGGAGTCGGAACAGTGTTATTTCGGAACAGGAGGTTCCAACCTACTGTTCATTTTTGCAACAGTTCCGAGACCGGAACAGTTCCAAAATAACTGTTGTGTTATTTTTTACCCACCTCTAATCTCCATGAAAGACCCAGTGCTAAATTGTATGGGTTGCTAAGTACACCGTGAAAACTGTCCTGGACGTCACGGCGAAATGAAATATCCGTCTCCACCCGGAATTGAATTCAGTTAGAAGTAACTCTACTGTGTTGAAAATTATTTCAGTGATAATATAATCAATAGTACCCGAGAAAGGCATAGCAATATCTGTGCATATAGCTACAATAAAAGAAACTAGTTGGGTTACCGGTTGAGAAGAAACTGCCAACTGAAGGATGCACTGGAAGGAATGGTGAATGGGAGAAGAGTTCGGGGAAGGAAAAGATATTAGATGATAGGTGACATTAAGATATAGGGATCATATGAGGAGACAAAGAGGAAGGCAGAAAATAGGAAAGATTTGAGAATGTTGGGTTTGTAGTGAAATCCTGCCCTTGGGCAGAAAACCAGAAAGAAATGAATGAATAGCTACAATTTTGTAGGCATGTCACATCTTGATGAAGTTTTCACGGTAACGGTGTGAGATGAATTTTTTCTCGTATACAACTGTATTGTAGGCCAAAATATTGCAAATTTGAATACCAGTATTTTTTGCTAATATATAAATCAAATGGAATTGCGATTATGGAAAATAATAATAATAATAATAATAATAATAATAATAATAATAATAATAATAATAATAATACTTGCAATAAATCTCTTAAGCCACACCACTATTTTCGAAAAAAAAATAGTAACAGAAAATCATTTTCATAAAATTTTTCTCAGTCCACCCCATATTGCCAAATGGATGCAACCATAATCATAACGAGGCTTAGGATAATAGGATCCGAGACAACTTAAGAATTAAGTGAAGTTAACAGTGCAATGGAGTACAGATGGAGTGAGGCGGAGCGCTGAGTTTTGTTTACCTGTGCATCAGTGTACAATCCGGTTCGTACAGTATTCTTCCGTCTCTCCCTACTAAACGAACTCAGGCCATCACACTTTATTTTAAATTCATAGTGAACAGTTTTTTCGAACTAGTTGCAAGTATGTAGGCCTATTACATGGTTGTTCATTGTAACGCTAACGACTTCAATGTCGCCGAGGGACATGAAAACTTGTGAGGTATGTATAGGCCTACTACTTCATTTTGCACCGTCACTAGATTGCACTATTAACAGTAGAATATAACGCAGCACATTGACGTCGTTGTTTACATTCACAGTATGTCTGTCTACTATGTTCAAGGAACTCTATAGTCAAGTTGTGCGTACATTGGTTGCTAAAGGTCTCCGAACCTAGGCCTGATCATAACCATATTTATTGCCATTAATCAATATAAACTGAAATAGATATTGTTAAAAAGCAATTAAGAAGCTTAGAATAATATACAAATATTAAAAAGGTATTGAATTTGTTTACATATAATATAAATAGATAGGCCTATACAATGTGTAAACAACTTCCTATGCCACTTCAATTTTTCTTGTCCACTCCTATCTTCCCACTCTCCTTCTTCTAATACATATTCCCTCATTGATCTCCTAACATCTTCTATCCATGTGGTTTTCGGCCGACCTTTTTTCGTGATTGCTTTCTCGCGTGAACACTGTAATAGTAAATCTATACTAATAACTAGCCATACCCGTGTTCTTCGCTGCACTTGTTAGAAATAAATATAAACTAATTATATAATTAAAATAGGACATTTGGTCCAGGGAACATCCATGTTTTATTAAAGGATAAATCGTTTACAATATGTTACTTAATTGAAATTGTATTTAAATAATTAAAATACTGTATGATCATTTTGGTCCAGAGATCACTCATTTCCTGCAAGGATATTCCTTCAACATTTTTCTTAATTGTTATTATGTGCAAATAATTAAAATATAATCATTTGGTTCACAGAACGTCCGTTTTTGGTGCAAGGATAATTAGTTTAATATTTTCTAAATTAGTCTTGACTGCATCCTTTAATAAAACACTCAAATTAATGTCAATATAGAGTGGATTGTGTACGAAGATAATTTTTTGTGTTAATCTCACTGTAGCCTACATCTTTTTTTTTTTTTTTTTTTCATTATTAAGTTTATTTATACACGCTTTAACATCTGTGGTCACGTCGCATGTTTAGAATGTGTGCATATACCAATAGGCCGTTTTTAGTCTTGTTGAGTTCCTGTTTTTATAGTGTGTTGTAGATAGCTTGTGTCCACGTAACTGAATAAGATTTTGATTAATGTTTATCGTATTGGTAATTGAGGTGGTGATAAATCATGGCAGGTAAATTTCCAATCTGACATTTCCCTTCTTGACTAAGGGAAACCATGAAAAACCCCAGTCAGATTGGTTGGCCACAGAGTTTGAACCCGGACCTCCCGAATGCGAGTCTGGACCATAAATACAGTAGATAGAGTGAAAATAAGTATTTTACCATTGAGCTCACTGGAGCTGAGTTATTTTAAAAAGTGTTACGAAACTGCGTTCCTGCGCTCATAATTTACCCATAGGCCTATTCGTTCCCTCTGTTTCTTAAAATAATATTTATATACCACATTCATTTCCATTTTTATTTACATAAACAATTATACACAACCGAGTGAATTAGCTCAGACTGTAGAGTTTGAGACTCGCTTTCGGGAGGTCACGGGTTCAAACCCTGTGGCCGACCAATCTGACTGGGGTTTTTCATGGTTTCCTTAGTCATAAAGACAAATTGACATACCATGATTCATCATCGCCTCAATTACCAAAACGATAAACATTAATCAAAATCTATAATCAGTTACATGAACACAAGCCATCTACAACACACTATAGAAACAGGAACTCAACAAGAGTAAAAACAGCCTACTAATATATTCACACATTCTAAACACACGACATGACCACAGATGATAAAGTGTGTATAAACTTAACAAAAAAAAAATGCACAGTGAGGTCAAGATAAAAATTATCTTCGTACACAATCCACTCTATGTTGACATTAATTTGGAGTGATTTATTAAAGGATGCATTCAACTCTGATTTAGAAAAATGTTAAACGAATTATCCTTGCAGCAAAAACGGATGTTCTCTGAACCAAATGATTCTATTTTAATTATATGCATGTAATAACAATTAAGAAACATGTTAAAGGAATTATCCTTGCACCAAATGAGTGCTCTCTGGATCAAAATGATCGTATTTTAATTATCTAAATACAATTTCAATTAAGTAACGTATATTCAACGATTTATCTTTCTAACAAAAAAACGAATATCCCCTGGACCAAATGTTATATTTTAATTAAGTAGTTACTTTATATTTATTTCTAACAAGTGCAGTCAAGCGCACGGAGCTGGCTAGTTATAAATAAATTATGAGATAATAATATAAAAAAGATGAATGCTCCAAGAAACCTGCCTTCACTCCAAAATCTATATTTGTGTATCGCAAATTCCACTCAGAATTTGCATTCGACTGTCGAGAGTGGAAAACGATATGCTGTCCAAGCCTCAAGGTGCATATTTTGGTAAATTTTGAAACTCATATTGTGTTAATTCTATCTAGGTTACTTAAAAAGCCTATATATGATCAATAAATAAAAGGGCGTGTTACTGTGGGAGATAGGCCCTAAACGTTTCTTTTATGAATACGATTATAGTAGATCAAACAGGATAAAAGTGGCTCAGAAGGGCAGCTTTAACGTTCCGTAGAAGGCATTGTTGTAGATGTCCTAGGTTCCATTCCAACCGAAAGCAAGAATGTAAATTATAGCCATTGCACATTTTTGACGTCCTGAGATATCGGTGTCTTCCGTCTAAAATGTACCAGTCTAGGATCTTTGATGGATAGTCTATAAGCGGCATGAGGGATGGAATAAAGGAAAGATGAAACCGAAATACTCCAGAAAACCTGCTCCGACACAAATTGCACGACCAAATGAAAAAGGCTTCAGCTTGGGGACGCAATGCCGCTTCGCGCATTGCACAGACGCTTAAATGAGCCAGTCTGCTCTTCATTGAACTGCTGTTTGCTTTTCCTGCTCCTCCTTGCGTAATGACCCAGTCGTTACTAAATCCTGACGAAGGACCGGTGGCACAATGGCAGAGATACTGAGCTAGATAAACCAGAAGCGTCCATTATGGCAGTTCTCAGATGCTTATCAGGGTCTCCTACTGGGGCGCGGCGGCCTGATGCGAGATAACAGGCTGAGAGCGGGGAAGCAGTTGCAAAAACTTTGGAAAATAAACATTGCACTATAAATCACGTATGCCTTCTTAGTAGAAATTTTACATCAGATAATGAGATTTGATCCTTCCATCCTGCCAGTAGTGGCTGCAGGAGAGATATCTGGAGCGCCTCCCTCCTTGCGGAAATAGCTTGAATAATTTTTCTCTATTTTAATTCAAGAGAGTAAGGTAGGCGTAAGACCTCAATATCCATGATTTCTCTTTCTAAAGTCTAAAATGTTATTATTATCCTTCTTACGCTATTTCCTTCGAAAAATGTATAAAACTTACTATAAGGGGTAAGAGACCTATAAAGAGGACTATAGGAGTAAATTAATTTTTTGTTCATGGTATTCTTAATTCAGTCATTCATAATTTTTCTGTCCAAGGGCAGTTCTTTCACTACAAATCCAGCATTCTCCAATCTTTTCTATTTTCTGCCTTCCTCTTAGTCTCCGCATATGATCCTTATATCTTAATGTCGTCTATCATCTGATATTTCTTCTGCCCCGAACTTTATATTGTTAACATTAGTATATAGGATGGAAGTGAAATAACCATGCAGATTTTCAGAGCGAACAACTTATGCTGTATGTAACAAAAAAGTGCAATACTATATTGGTGGAAAGTTAATAGTTTTCTCAGAAAAAAATGTTTTCTCCCAAATGTTTAACACTCTCTTATTCGGTAACTATTGCGAATATGATCGTGGCTTTTGTCCATATCGATATAAAATCTAATAAAGAATCATTTACCTCTCTGACGTATTTCAATAGCGTGGAAGGTTTTCGTGTAAATTTAATTAAAAAACCACTAATTTCATATCACTGAATGATATGAGCAGATTGCAACGTGTCGTAGCGAGAGAGGGAGACTCGTGTACAGATACAGGCCTGATTTCGTTGACCTCTTACATCTTTATTACGAGAAGAAAGACGACTATGTTAGCGGCGATGTTGGCAGACTGTGAAATTTCCAACTTAATTTTCTAATTAATAGTGCATTTAATTACAAAACGTAATATAGGTTTTCTATTCCTTTAAGTGTACCATATCGCTCCTTTCAATCTGTAGGGTTGTTTCACTTCCACCCTGTATTTTTTTGGATTAAGATTTTTGTTGCCATCAATTTAACGGAACTTCTTCTCTTTGTCTCTACAAATTTATGTGAACCGGAATCTAAACTCAATGTTACGTTGTTTTCAAATAACGAAACATTTTTCCTGTGTGTAATAAAATAAAGTCACTTTGTTGATTCCACATTTCATATGTTGGTATTCATCGCGTTGATCCCTGTGTTGCTACAAAAATAACATGAGTACGTTAATGATTGCATATTCGTGACTTTCATAACGATCATTACACACTAAAATTAGCTTGTTTTCTTTTCAATTGGTCATTTTACGACGCTCTGTCAACTGCTATGATTATCTAGCGTCTGAGTGAGATGAAGGTGATAATGCCAGAGAAATAACTATAGAGCCCAGCGCCGAAAGTTTTCCAACATTTGCTTTTAATGGATTGAGGGGAAATCTCGGGAAAAACCTCAACCAAGGTAACTTGACCCAACCAGGATTTGAACCCGAGCCCGCTCGTACGTTTACAGAAAAACTTGAAAAATACTGGTATAAACTATCATTAAAGCATAATGCTGTTTTTATTCTGATCTAGGATGTTTGACATAGACCATGACGCATGTTCAAGTATTGCTACTTCCAATTTCTTTGCTGCTGTCATTTTCTTATTGGTTCATTTTCGTCTTATCGTCCTTTCTCTAACTACAGACCGTTCGGCTTGGGTTTGGGCCGATATAGCGTGACGATCTGCGCGCGGCGTAGACATTGACAATTTCGATATGCATAGTATTTTCACTTTATATTCAAAAGCTAAAATAAAAATTTAATATCGCTGTCAATTTATTAAAGACATTTAATTCACTATATTATGCAAATGTTTAATGAGTAGTAGGGCTATGTGGGTGCCGGCCTAAATTATACAAAATATTTTGATAGTCGGCCAAAAATAAAAATGAGCTTCAAGGAGTTCGTGACACTCAAAGGGTTGGGAACCACTGCAATAGAGGAAGACACTACGGCATGGGACAATATTGTAAATTACTTCTTCTTCTTATTGTTCTTTCATTGTCGTTTTTTAATTTTTTAATCTCTCATTCAAGCTAATAATTTGTAATTATTCTCTTATGTCTTCGTTTTTTATATTATCTAGTTTTGAACATTTTTAACTTCTCTAAAAAATTTCATTTCTGAGGCCTGTATTTTACTTTCGTAATATTTTTTGTCGTCCACAGTTCACTTTCGTAAGATGGTATAGGTACAGCCATAACTTTGTAGAATTTTAATTTTGTCTCTTTAAGCACTTTGTTTCCAAAAGTACGGTTTGCTTCACAGATCTCCCAGAATTTATTTTATTTTATATTCTATATCCTATTTTTTGTTATAACTAGCATAATTTCCTAAATAGTTCAAATGGCTTCCATGTCCTAGCTGTAAATTTATTAAATGATTAAAGCTTCTGTGTACTGCAATAATAAATTCTACCTATCGAAATAACTCAGATTTTATGCTGAGAATGTTTAGATCTAGTAAACTACGTTCTCCTTCTAGTTTGTATTGTATTGTATTTATTTACATTCTACGATATTTGTACATTACTTCACAGCTAGAATATGGAACATGTAAACAAATCTTAATAGCACTACAAAGACTTAGGCCTAATTCATAGTCACAGTCTATTGAAATATATACAGAAGAGCTCTACATTATAGGCATACTAGTACAACAAAAGGGGTTAGCATCGATACTTGATACGATACAGAAATATTCATGCAGCGTTGTTGAACGTCATAAATTCACCTTAGAATAGAAGGCGTGAGAAATTAGGCACTTCTTTAATTTGGCCCTAAATAATCTTCTCTTTTGAGTGTGATTTTTATATCCATAGAGAGGCTATTAAAAACATTTAAGTACTGCCATATAACGCACTTCTTTTTGATAGCACCATAGACTTGCCGATGGAATATCAAAGTTATTTTTTGACGAATATTTATACATGAACTGTTGAATTAGTTACAAAGTTTTCACAATTACATACAAGAAATTTTATTAGTGAAAAAAATATGACAAGCCCTGGGTATTATTTGTTTTTTGTTTTAATGATCTTACACGATTTCCTACTATTATTCTAGTTGCCATTTTTATAGTAGGAATACACTGTTACCATCTGTAGAATTTCTCCAGAATATTATTCCAAAACTTATTACCGAATGAAAGTATTCAAAGCATATTATTTTTAATGTATTGCTATTTACTATATCTTGCATAGATCTAATAGCAAAACATACTGAATTATTGGTTGTCCAGATGGGGTGATATGCGCTCCTAAAATATATCGTGGTTTAAGTCTCACTAAAACAAAATGGGAAACATTAATCCAACATTTTAACATCTGCAGAAAACTGTTTCAAGTCGATGGTGCTCACCTGCACGTGTAAGAGCCCTTACAACAGGACAGGAACGCGTACCGTGGAGATGAGACTTTCCCAATGATAACACCCAATGGACGGGACGAGAAATAAGAAAAAAAAAACGTTAAAGAGAGCATTGTCAACATTCTTTATGAGGCAAAGATGTTGAAATTTTCGCAGATGATTGTAAAGCCAACTTTTGGGTCAATAACAGAAGAGGATTATCAATTTCGGAATTGACAAATGCACTGAAAATGTCTTGTAACATCACGGCGGTTCGAGCACTTCCTGATAAATGCCCTAACACAAACCGCTGCCGTCATTCTGTGGCGAGATTGAAACTCTTGGTCACATGTTAGGCTACTGCTACTCGTCACACCATAGGGTGCATTCAACATTGGCATCTGCTTTGTGAAATGTGAAATGAAAAGTATAAGAACAAATACCATGCACCTCTTCAACTGGATCCATCAGAAGAATTAACATTATAGCCATCAGTCGCAAGAGGAATCAGGCTGCTGTTTTAGATTTCACAATTTGTTTCGAAATAAATAATATCGACCAGGCTAAGGAAGTTCATTTGGAAAAAAAGAAGAACTTATGAACTATGTATTCCCGACCTAAGCAACCTTTATAATATATCCCTCAAGAACTAGACAGTCCTGGGTTTTGGCAGTAGAGGTAGTGTGTCAAAATTTACATGGAATCTACTAAAATCTCTTGGAATTAACCATCAAACTGTGGCAAATATTATCTAGGCATAATCAAACCTTAAGCAATTCGAATCACCGCCTTTATATGGATTTTTGATTTGTTACTGTATATGTTATTTTAGATTTAAATTACTTCTTGTTTTATATACGTGTACATTATTAAAAAAATTACTTTTTAAATTTATACATATTTACTAAATATTTTATTGTGTTGTTTTATTCTTTATATTACATTGTTTTTAAAAAAAATGAGGATCTTGAGGTCTACCAAATTTGTTGGTATGTTGTTTTCTATAAAATGTTACCTATTTAATATGAATTTTCTAGTTTAATATATTATCGATTTGTAAGCCAAGAAATCTGGTTATTGTTGTTTCTGTTAGGGGCGTGTTGTTAATAATTATTATTGTGCTTGAAATTTTCGAGGTTGAATTTGGGCAGGATTTAAATTGGATTATGTTAGCTTTCTTACAATTTAATACTAATGTATTATCCGAAGACGACATTAAGATATATGGCTCATATGCGGAAACTAAGAGGAAGGCAGAAAATAGGAAAGATTGGAGTATGCTGGGTGTGCAATGAAAGATCTACCCTTGGGCAGAACACTATGTATGTATGTATGTATGTATGTATGTATGTATGTATGTATGTATGTATGTATGTATGTATGTATGTATTGGCTGAGAAGAGAACCAATTACATTCTAGTTCAATGAGGGTTAACGTAGTGAGCATAGAATTAGATTGCACTGATTGTCTGGTTGATCGTGAATAGCAGTTTCCCCCAGTTTATGATGAAAGCGATTTATGAAGCGGCTGCCTTCCTCGTATCTGTGTCAAGAGTCTGCTTTATAGAGCTGCTAAACGCTCAGTTCACAGCCCATACGTCTTCCAGCGGCAGCCTGCACCCCGCTATTCTATAATCCGCTTTTGAAGATGTTTATCTGGGTTCTTTCAGAACATAATCGCCATTATGGCGGCGACACTTCAGCGCAGTTGCTACATTTACCCACAGCTATTTATGTAACTACTACAGACTGACACGAAACAACGTGCCCACAGCTATTTATGCATTTACTACAGGCTAGCTCAATGCAAAGTGCCAAATACCTATGTACTGTACCTACTACAGGCTGGTTTAAATCAATGCACGTCTCTCAACAATTATTAGTATACATAGGTATAATACAGGCTGCCACAAAATAATATTCACATAGATATTTTCTGCAACTACCCTAGGCATGTTAGAAAAAACAACTCCATAATTGAATCGTTTTTTTTAGAAACACCATAAGTCAAATTTTAATATAATTGAATTTATAGCTAATTCCTGTTTCAAATTATTTCATGTTTTCATTGTATTTACTTAAATTTTACTGTTTCTGTTATTAGTGTTTTTAAAAATGTATTTATATGTTTTTTCAATGTATTCTGTCGAAGCCAAATAAATTGAATTGAAGTGAATTGAATTGAATTGATATACCATTTTATAGAAAAATCCACAAATCAGACGGTATTTCTGTTGTGACATGTGCGCTTGAATATTAGGTATCGTTGGGAAGGCCCATTAGTTTGTGACAAGGTTGACATAGAATGAACAAACCTCTAGCCTAAGCTGTTGTGTTTGGTAAATTAATTATTTTGTGTCTGAATTTTGGATTTGTTAGAATAATGTTGTTGCCTTTTATGTAATATATTACTGTATTAGTTTATTTCATGCAGAAATATATTATTTATGTCCTTAGTGATATTTCATACATTTGTTCACATGAAGCAAAAATTATGAAGTCAGCCTATAAATACTGGTTTTGAGAATCAGATTCATATTATTTTTGAACAAAATTATCAATTAAATCATAAAATAAAGAGGTTATTTTGTTAAATCTTTACCAGATTTTGAGAAACTCCGTAAGTCAAACATTTTCAAACATGAATATTCAGTCATATTCTATTTAAAAATATTATTTTGCATACAGAAATATTCATTATGCTTTTACCAACATTTCCCATTTCAAATATTTGTAGACTGACTGAGGAGATATGATTGAATAAAAATTCATCAAAACACTACAGGCAAACATTATATTAAATATAATATGTATAGTTATATATTTACGCAGCTGATATAAAGAATATAATTTTAGTTGTGTACTGTGCATAGCTAGTACTGGTTTCCTGGAGAGAATAGTCAAACTTAATCATTTACATAACTACTACAGAATAACTCAGAAAACAGATACTTTTACATTAATGCAGTTCTAATGGAATAGTCCAAGAAACAAACCCAAGTTAACTATTATTACTGTTACAAAATATCCAAAGAATACTATTATTGTTTCAAAATTTCCAAAGAACAAATTCAAGTGAATTATTATTACTGTTACAAAATGTTCAAACAATAGAGCAAATTGAATTAGGCTAATTTCATGAAAATGTACACCACAAACCACTTTCTAAATATAGCCTATATATTTTTTCTCTCATGTTTCTTTCTCATACAATGTTATTTATTAACCCTAGAATGCTATCGTCATTGAGTAGAACTGTGTTGTTATTGATACGTAAAAATTACGTATTAGGCGAAAAGAGTGTTTTTGGGGTCTATATTCGTTTCAGAATATAATTTTTATTTCTTTCTTTGTAGTTTCATTTGTTTTGAGCTCTTTTTTCTTTCCAAATTTTATTTTCATGAAAATAAACTTACATGAAATACAAAATCAAACAGAAAAATAGAAAATACAAGAAAATATTTACGAATAAAACTTTTATTTAGTTTCTTTAGTTTTATTTTTTTGTCCCTAATTTCTGCTTAATCAAAATAAATTTACAGGAAAAAAACCATATACTGTAAATCTGACTACCTGGACAAGAAAATATTTCAGAATACAATTTTATTCTTTCTTTTCTTTTCTTCAGTAGCGGAATACAAGGTGAGTTCCTGTTTTCTTCCTTCTTTTCTTCTTTCTCCATTCGCTTGTTTTCTACAATTATTCTCAAACTTTTCAACTATATCTTCCATTAATTTTTTCCTCCTTGAGCTGCAACTTCATTCCGGTATATATTTTGGATCCTCGTCACTGTAACAAGATTCATCTTGAATCTCTACATTCCCTTCAGCACCGTCATCTGAACTTTCATCTATAATTTGTAGAATGGTGTCAGGATCATCACGTGAATTTTCATCCAGTGTTACTTTGTTAGATAAAACACACTTATAAGAAAATAAATAAACTGCACTGACAGAAAATTTTCTACGAATACTATTGATGCAAGAAAGTCGTGGTGTTGGTGTATTACTGGAACCACGTGTGAAAGATAAAGTGATATCAGTGCCTTATGTAGATGACCGGGTGATAATGGTGAGACTAAAAGGAAAGAAAATGGACTTAGTGCTAGTGCAAGTTTATATGCCACATAGTGGATTAGCAGACGAGGAAGTGGAATAAAGCTATGACAAGATAGAAGAGATAGTTGGGAAGGAGAAGAAGGGACCATGAGTAATCCTAATGGGCGACTGGAACGCAGTAGTAGGAGAATGACAAGATGGAAGAACAGTTACAAAATATGGATTGGGAAGAAGAAATGACAGAGGAGAAACTTTGGTAAATTTCTGTAAAATAAATGCAATGATTGTTGGAAATACATTGTTCCAACGACATAAACGATGAAGATGTACATGTACAGCTGTCAAAAAAAAAAAAGTGGCCGCACTCGTGAACAGCGAATATTTTCAAAGTCCACTTCGAGTCGCGGCGATGTTACACGATGCATGTGCTTGTACAAGCAGTTCCCGAACTATGAAAGTGTTCCATATCTGCGCCTCGTAGGCCAGCGGTAGAGTGCTTGTTTAGTGATTCAAAGGTTGTGGGTTCGGGCCTTCTTCAAGTTTTCATTTTATTTTTTAATCGTTCTTTAGCGATGTAAATGCTATTCAAATTATCATTTATATTCAGTTATCGTTCTTGATGGATATGACGTTATTTATATTTTGTTACCGTTCTTTAGAGATATGAATAAAATTCAAGTCATCATTTGTATTCTGTTATCGTTTTATAACGATATGAATAACAATTTTTATTATTGTATCTCCAATGGTGGTTAGCCCTATTTTACATATGTATGTTAGGGCTATAGTTTCATACACAAAAAAGATAAGCATAAAGACAAATAGAAAAGAAAATTAAATTAGCTTACGCGATGTAAATAAAACATAAACAAACCGTAAATTAGGCATTGCGATTGCAAAATAAATATCAGGTATCAATTTGAAACATACAAAAACATTAACAACACACATACGTAACACTTCTATAACACAAATATGCAGCCTTCCGTACCATACATCATAAATTAATACACAATAGTCATACAAACACAATCAAACTATAATTACGACATTGCGACGACATCAAGCATCACATAACTGACTCACATACATAACAAATCAAGCATCCGTTACAACACATACACTTCAACATAGTAACCACACTTTTAAAAGTTACAAATTTGGCTCCAAGAAGAATAAATAGGACACTGTTACTAATTACTATTCTTCTACAATTTCTTAAATATATCTGTAATAAATCTGTGAAATTCCGATATGAATAATATTCACGTTTTTTATATTGTTATCGTACTTAGCGATATAGATAATATTCAAGTTATCATTTATATTCTGTTTTCCTTCATTAGCATTATAAACTAATATTCAAGTTATTTATATTGTTATTGTTCTTTCGCAATATAAATAATCTGTATTTTATGTAAGTAATTATTATAACACAAATAACTATCCTTCTTTGTAAAATAGGTTATTTTATTTAGATAATTAAATAAGTATTATATAATATCTTATATTAATTAAACAAACCGATATTTATCATTTATATTGTGTTATCGTTCTTTAGTGATACTGTATAAATAATATTCTAGTTATTTATATTGTAATCGTTCTTTAGCGATATAAATAACATAAATTTAATATTAGGTTTGGAAAAATCCAGTTGCATAATACTGGTATTAGTTTTTCTTTTTGTATTATTACATTATACTATCTTGAACCACAATAAAATGAAAAGGAGTAACGAGGAATTGAACCTGAGACGTTGACATCTAAATTTCGACGTTCGTCCGCTGAGCTACGAGGGCAAAAGTGTGGAAACATTTTCGGAAAAATTGGCCCAATCACACTCTAAGATTTTCTGATGATTCGTAGAAGCTAGTCCAGGATGCGGGGGGCAAAGGCTAATTGAGATTTCCCGGTCTCTGATCGGGTCAAACATCCTGATAGAATTAATATTTAACCCTTGCCGTGACTTTCGGTGAAGTCCGGAGGCCCAATTAGTCAAATTCACTCTCCTCATCTCCATGCTTGGGTCCCCTGGAATTTAATAAGATGCGAAAGAGATAGTGGTGTGCGGAAAGCAACGGGATGTTACCGCATTTAGGCCTATCCTTCCCAAGAAAAACTGCAAACATGAACAAAGGAAGCTTTTAATAGAAGAAGAAGGATATTCTGCGGACCTCTGGAAAAAGAACTAAGGAAGAGACTAGTGAAGTGCTTTGTGTGGAGTGTGGCATTGTATGGGGAAGGAACATGAACATTACGACGAAATGAAGAGAAACGAATTGAAGCATTTGAAATGTGGATGTGGAGAAGAATGGTGCGTGTGAAGTGGACGGACAGAATAAGAAATAAAATTGTGTTTGAAAAAGTGAGTGAAGAAAGAATGATGCTGAAACTGATTAGAAAGAGAAAAAGGAATTGGTTGGGTCTCTGGTTGAAAAGAATAATAGAAGACATTAGGATATGTGGATCATATGCGGAGACTAAGAGGAAGGCAGAAAATAGAAAATATTGGAGATTGCTGGGTTTGCAATGAAAGACCTGCCCATGGACAGAACACTTATGTATGTGGGTATGTTCAGAATGCCTGGAATAACGTGTCTAAAAACAGTCGCTATTTGCAAAGACTAGTCGATTCCATGCCCACTCGACTGCAAGATGATCGAGATAAGAGGAAGATAGACTAAATATTGAATTGTGGCTTTTTGTTTTGTTTTTTGAACGCTTAATTGTTTGAATGTTATGGCCGACGCCAGTAAATTTGTTTTGTTTATGCCACGAAAGATATTTTTATTGAGAATAAAATCTTTTTTCTTTCCATTTGCAGCCACAATATCATAATGATAAAGTCATGGCATAATATATTAATGAACCTGTTGTTAGTTACTAAAATAATCGTAAAAAAAGAAAGGAGCCATTGTATATAGTTTGTCTCTCTCAAAAACATAACAAAAAAGAACATAAAAAGCACGAGGTTGTAGTCGAACGCAGGACCTCATGGATAAGAGGCCTGAACGCTACCATTACGCTATCGAATGACAGAGAGAATACTTCAATTATAACTGTAGATATCAGGCAACGTGGTCCAACAACATGTAACATCGCCTGTCTCCGAATTATAGCGAAGATACCCGAAGGGAACTTTGTTCCATGAGAGCGGCCACTTTTTCTTTTGACAGCTGTACATGCCCAAGGGACGAAAGCAGACTGGCACAGGAAAGATTTCGAAATTTCTTAAAAAAAATGCAAAACTTTTACCAGGAGCGGATATTAACTCAGATCATGTTCTGCTGATAGACGAAGTAGATATTCGTCTGAAGAGAATAAGAGGAAGACAGGTGACAAAGAAATCTGACATGGAAAAACTGAAGAAAGAAGAGGAAAGAACATTTTTTAGAAAAAGCCGCTACATTAGAATCTACACTTGAGAATAGTAATGAGTACTGGAGTCATCTAAAAATCTGTATACAGAAAACAGAAGAAGAAATAATAGGATACAGAGAAGTAGTGAGAACGAAGAAACCTTGGATCACAGGGAAAATCTTCGAGAAGATGGAGGAAAGGAGAAAATGGAAAAACATCAACACGGAAGAAGGTAGAAGAAACTACACCGAAACTAAAGAACGAACTAAGAAGAGAAACTGATAAGGCCAAGGAAGACTGGTTGAAAGAGAAATGTAAAAAAAAAATAGAGAATCTAGAAAGAAAAGGAAATATGATTTAATGCATAGCGAAGTAAAATGTTTGGACTTCACAAATAAGAACAGAAAATCCTAGTGGTTGATAGAGGACGACATCGGAAATGAAATAACAGACACACCAGGAATACTGAACAGATGGACGAAATATGTAGAAGAGTTATGTGGGACAGGGAATCGTCTAGATGACTTAGGTATAGTAGACCAAGAAACCGTATCAAAAGGCGAAAAAGGATTTTCTATTTTATGAGAAGAAGATGAACTAGCACTTAAGGAAATGAAGAATGGGAAAGCAACAGGAGTTGATGGCATCCCCATTGAATAAGTGAAATGCTTGGGTGAGGTCAAGGAGGAAATTCTATCATTATGCAACGAAATACATGAAAAAGGTGAATGGCTTGAAGATTTTACGGACACAATGTTGCTTTCAATCCTGAAGAAAAATAATGCAAAGAAATGTAATGAATTCAGGACCATAAGCCTGGTATCGTACTCAGCGAAGATTCTCTTGCGAATACTGAATCGACGTTATATTCTAAGGTGGAAGAACAGTTGCAAGAAAAACAGTTTGGCTTCAGGAAGGGAAAAGGTACGAAAGACGCAATTGGACTGCTAGGAACAATCGGTGAAAGATACCTAGAGAAGAATAAAAAAGTGTATGTAGTATTTGTGGACCTAGAAAAGGCTTTTGACACAGAGGATTGGAATAAACTAATAGGGATCCTATGGAAAATAGGTGTGCATTGGAAAGAGATAAGACTATTCAGTAATCTTTATATGAAACGAGTCAAAGTCAGGATAGGAGAAGAAATGTCAGAAGGAAGTGAAATAGGGAGAGGAGTTCGTCAAGGATGCCCTTTATCATCTACTCTGTTCAACATCTACTTGGAGGATATAGTGAAGAACTGTTTTCAGAACATGGGAGAAGTGATAGTAGGAGGAAGAAAAATAAAGTGTAGGCCTATTAGATTTGCTTATGATATGGCGTTGTTAGCAGAAGAGGAGATGAAACTACAGGATATGCTACAGGAGCTAAATGACAGCTGTAAGCAGTATGGGATGAAGATAAATGCAAATAAGATGAAGTGTGGTGGAGTGCATACTCTTGTACTATCTTCGGGATTGTGGGTGTGGTCCTTGGACCCCAGGAGACTAAATTACGTACAGTAGAATTTCTAAGTTGAGTAAATATTTAAGATGATTTATTCTGGTAGGGGAGACCCGGGCAAAACGAATAACCCGGGCAAAGAAAATAATGCATATTTCGTAGAAACGCCAACAGGTAGCGCTTTCTGTTATGTTGGGAAAGAATCTCAACCATATTTTGCTGCTGAAACTGACTTGTCGTCATTCTAGCTAGTGAGAGAAGAAGTCAGCGTGTGTTTGAAGAAAATTGACTGTTTTCTTAAAATATTTCAAGGTAAGAGAAACAAATGTACAACACACAATACTGCAGAAACTTTTTGTTATGTGATAGTAATATATAGGCGATACGATTACTTCTAAAGCGCAGTACTTACGAAGAAGATTATCGACGTTTATGTTTGTATAACCTTAAATGAAAAGCGAAATGGTGTCTGCGGGCAAAGTGAATAGGGCAAAGTGGATAACTTATCCGCTTTGCCCTGCCATCTTTATTTGACTATTTAAGTCTTAGTTGTATTTTTGTATGTATTTGTCTATTGTAATGAAGCGTGTTAGATCATTTTACATAATGGAGGCATTAAGTAATACTAATTAAATTATAAATCAGTAACACTGATCTTAATTTTTATTTAAAAAGGTCGTAATGTGTTTTCAGATGGTTTAATTTTTCAAGAGGAAGACGGAGCAAGCCAAATGGTCTGAAGAAGTCATGAAGAAAGCACTTGAAGAAATAAAATCTTCCAATTGGTTCTGCTATGTGGCCATACATCCATAACGTGTTTGTTGATGAAGATTTTGCTCCAGATGAACTTACAGATCGCCCACTTGAGATAGAAATCAGCGAAAAGAAGCTGACTTAGATTTAACAAATTCTGCGGTGCCAGCTTCTTCAGCGGCTGAAGAAACAGTTAATGCTCACTCAGAATCAACCACTTCTTTGATGTCGTTATCTTCAGAGATTGATGAAATATTCAATACATCAATTACATTCAGATTTTCAGTTCCGGTTACACCAAAACCCTCAACATCGTCAGCAAGAGAATCCAAGTCAGTTCTTTTGATTTAGACCAGTGCCAAAAGTAGATGCTCGAAAGATACGAGTTCAACGAAGAAAATGTCAGCGCTCTGAAGTTCTTACATCTATACCGATTAAAAACGTTGAAAGAGAAGGAAACTTATGGGCAGGAGCAAAAGCAGAAGAAATCCAAGTCTTCAGTGTTAGTGAAACGTCGACTTGTTCAAATTTATATTTTGTACTAATCTAACGTGCTGTAATGAATGGGCTGTAAATAACATATCCTATCGTCTAATATAACTCATTAACATCATGTTTATGTGTTGATTTAATTTTATTATCAGTGAATAAAAAAAATAAATAGAAATGTGAAAATGTTATAGGGATATTCACTTTGCCCGGGTTAATTATTCGCCGTGTACCCGGGCAAAGCGAATAATTAACTATATTTTCTTTCTCAAATCATATCACTGTCCGTAGGTACTAGAAACGAATTGCTGTTTTTTTTATATATGTGGACAACATGTGTCACAACCAAAGTCATGAAGTATTTTATTTCGGGAGCACCAAAATATAGCCTGTGGCATTGTTTGTTCTTAGCTTATCCGCTTTGCCCGGGTTTCTCCTATATAATCCTGGTATGTCTGTCACAGGATCACAGAAAGACATTATATCCCTCTTTACACGGATATTTATAGGCTAATTCCCAAAGTCCGCTAGGAGTTAAATAAAAGTACAATTCTGATGAATGGTTCCAGCAAGTTTCGTGTTACTTGTTCGAGAGAGCTCTATTTATCAACGACTGTTGCAACATACCAAGTAGACCAGCAGTATGATCAGTGCCGAGGTGCAGGTTTCGTTAATTGTCACACACAACTATGCCTTATAGAAAAGATTCAATTACATGAGAATAAGTTGGTGTAACATCACAGAAGACCATGACCATTGAAAGAAAAATAAATAAGATAAACTTGCGAATTCTAAATGAGGCAGTAGAGCAAGTTATTGGAGTGTACTATAAGCAGTAACATGAGCTACTGCCAGGAAGTCAAAAGGAGGATGGCAATGCCCAAGGAAGCTTTTAATAGAAAAAGGAGCATCTTCTGAGAACCTCTGGAAAAAGAACTAAGGAGGAGACTAGTGAAGTGCTTTGTATGGAGTGTGGCATTGTATGGGACAGAAACGTGGACATTACGACGAAGTCAAGAGAAATATGGATTTGGAGAAGAATGGAACGTCTAAATTGGACAGACAGAATAAGAAATAAAGCTGTGTTGGAAAGAATGAGTGAAGAAAGTATGATGCTGAAACTGATCAGGAAGAGAAAAATAAGTTTGTTGGGTCACTGGCTGAGAAAAACTACCTCCTGAAGGATGCACTGGAAGGAATGGAGAACGGGAGAAGAGTTCGGGGCAGAAGAAGATATCAGATTATAGACGACATTAAGATATATAGGTCATATCCTTATATGACCTATATATCTTAATGTCGTCTATAATCTGACATAAAGAGGAGGCAGAAAATAGGAAAGATTGCAGAAAGCTGTGTTTGCAGTGAAAGACCTGCCCTTGAGCAGAACATTAAGTGAACTAAATGAATGAACTATTGGTGCGTAAATTTGACGTAAACTTTCAAATATATCTTATAATAGCTTAGCGCAACTGACAGATGGAGTCACAGCCATAGCTAGAAGGAGGAGGTCGCTTGACGGGAAAAGTAGTGAGGATCAATTCTGCAGTGCTTGGGAAAAGTGACATAAGTCAGTTTCCATAAACCTTTTTTGATAATTTATTGACAACTTACACTGATTTATGTCGATTTGATTTTTTTCTGTATGAATTATTGTAATGGGAGAAATACTTATGTCTCTCTTTCCAAGCGAGCAGATGTTCCCTAAGTTGCCAATAAATTATCAAAAAGTGTTTGTGGAAACTGACTTATGTCACTTTTCCCAGGAACTGCAGAATTTTTTACCCATTACACGTCAAAAATTAAGTACGATAGCATTTTAGGGTTAATATATGAATCAACATAATTTAGATTAATTGTTACTCTTCGAACAACCAGATCATAACACTATTCAACCAAACATGAACAGCTTGTGACTAATTAAAGTCAGTACCATCATTAATTAATTACAGATGATTAAATAAATAATAGTTACACAGTTCTCAGATTAAAATAATATTTGAAGCATAAGATTTAAAAATAACATAGGTTACCTTGGGTTAATGTTTTCTATTCATCAGTTTTTTTTACCTATGAAAGTGAAATGTTAATTTGTAGTGTGAGTTACAATAAACACAGATTTTTGTCTTCATATGTGTAAAAATAATAATTAAGTACCAATAATTCTTGATTTCCTTCTTGGTTCAATAGCTCCATAATAGGATCATAGTAAATTACAGTGTAATAGTTGCAAAAATACATACTTTGTGTTTTTTATTGTAGTGTGAGTCACACTTTCAATTAGTGTTATACTGTACATATTTCTTAGTTTTGAACTGTTATAGGTTATTATGAATTTTTTAATGATGGATTAATACTGTTTTTCTTTCATATTTCTCTAGAATTCATGTATCGTAAACAATTAAAATGCTGTCGTTAGAAAAAAGAGTAATGGAATATTGAAGGCATGAAAAAACCTGTAAGCCTACATAAGCAATGTTCTAACACTACAAACTTGATTTTGTTCATTTAATTGCAGTGGTTACGGCAAATTCAGCGGCATAGCAAAAGAAAGAACAGCGAGAAAGATTAAAAGCTTCTGGAAAATTTTAGGACTTCAGAAACTCAGAAACTGTTGTAATTTCAGATTATGACTATTATAACAAATATGCTGTAGCTGTTTTCAATGATACTGTCATTGATTACATTAAGAAATAATTTCCAGTATTTCACAATCAGATGAAAGTACCCAGCATTTCAAACAGAAATATTCGCTTTGCTTGACTACATTGAGGTCAGAATACATAGAGTGACACTTCTCAGCTAGGGGTCATGGGAAAGATCCAATTAATGGGATAGAAGGAACTATGAAGCGCTGGGTTAGAGAGACGATATTGTCAAGACAGGCAGATTCATATTCAGTTGAAAATTTTGCAGCATACCTACTTACTTACATACAAATAGCTTTTAAGGAACCCTCAGGTTCGTTTTCGCCCTCACATAAGCCCTACATTGGTCCCTATCCTGAGCAAGATTAATCCAGTCTCTACAATCATATCCCACCTCCCTCAAATCCATTTTAATATTATCCTCCCATCTACGCCTCGGACTCCCTAAAGTTCTTTTCCCCTCCGGCCACCCAACTAACACTCTATATGCATTTCTGGATTCGCCCATACGTGCTACATGCCCTGCCCATCTCAAACGTCTGGATTTAATGTCCCAAATATTTTCCTAAGCACCTTATTCTCAAACACCCTTAACCTCTGTTTCTCTCTCAAAGTGAAAGTCCAAGTATTATAACTATACAGAAGAACAGGTAATATAATTGTTTTATAAATTCTAACTTTCAGATTTTTTGGCAGCAGTCTGGATGACAAAATCTCCTCAACCGACTAATAACAGGCATTTCCCATATTTATTCAGCGTTTAATTTCCTTTAGAGTGTCATTTATATTTGTTACTGTTGCTCCAATATATTTGAACTTTTCCACTTCTTCAAAGGATAAATTTCCAATTTTTGTATTTTCATTTCGTACAATATTCTGCTCACGAAACGTAGGCTAATCATATACTTTGTCTTTTCGGGATTTACTTCCAAACCTATCTTTTTACTTGCGTCAAATAAAATTCCCATGTGTGTAAAGGAAATCTGTCCAAATACTAAAATAATTTTATTTACTTAAACATAATGTGGAGTCTAGAAAGCAAAGTTAGATAAACTATGAACTCCTAATGGAGGAGAGATCATTAACAAACCAGAAAGTAGAAGAATGTATAATTTAAAACAAATTTCTTCACTGGAATAGGATTTGTGAAAATTTGTGCGGCCTTTATGAGAAGAGATTTTGGAGGTGGAGAAAAGCTAAAATGTACACAAACGTCTGGAATCACAGTTTGATAGATACACGAGATACAGCTATTCTCAAGTAAATTTTCAAAAATTTGTTATGTGTTGATCAGTGAAAGAGAACTCTGTATAAAGGTTCATAATACTGTATTTACGTCTGTCTAGTGTAATATGTTACTAGTCAGCGATGTATGCAATGGATGGGGAAAGGAACTGGCCATCCTACCTCATTATCTCCTGGCCTCTTTAACTGAGAAATGGTGCCTTGGTGGTATCACTTGTGAGGTTCAGACCTGTCTTCAGACAGTTGACTAAACAATAACAACTGTAGGGTATTTACATTCCAGTGAATTGTATCCTGTTATAAATATACTAAGTATTATGTGAGTCGCAATGTGAATGTAGTGTGAGTCACAAACTTAATTATAAATATTAAAAAATAATATTACTTTGATTGTTCGCGTTCCTTTTCAATCCTCAGGCTTTAGGAATATGGAAACCGTAAACTATTTTTTCATAGGTATAGGCTACATTGGAATAAATACTACGTTTGCCAATATTGTCCAAAGATACTTACATTCTTGTAGTGTGAGTCACTTTTGTATTATAAAAGAAAATGATATTCTTTATAAATAAAAAATTATGTTGAAATCATCACACACTGAAAAAGAGCGCTGCAATTGTTGTACCCTAAGAGCATTTAAAATCATTTCTTATATGTTTTTAATGTTGTGTAGTGTAAGGTTGCCTAATCCCGTGACATATTTAATAAAGTCTATATTTATGCCACAATTGTACTAAAAATTTTCAAATAACACCTAAATGACGTTATTTGGACCTTTAGCTACAGTTTTTACAATATTCAGTGTCAACATTTTCACAAGTTTGATATATAATACATGATTCTTCATTGTTATACAGTGGCTCCTAAATCCGTGACAGGGATCCAGATTCCGTGATAGTGGTTTCCTAATTCTGTGAGTGATACCCTAATTCCGTAATACTAAAATAATCCTCATTAACTGCTCATAAAACAAACGTGTATTTAGAAAAACACTTTAAAGTCATGGGGTATTGTTTTAATATGGATTAAGCAAGAAATTATAGCATAGAAAAGGGCCAAAGTGACAAATTTCATAGAAAATATTTGTGTAAACACAGGAATACATATTACATATTATTAATATATTATGAACAAAATAAACTGAAAGTTAAATTCAAAACAAAATGAAATTTGAATAAATTTAATTATAAACAATTATTTCTCATTATTTATATTCCTAACAACAGCAGTAATTAAGTTAAATACATGCCCTATTATTTTATTATAATTATAATTGATATTTTCTGTTTGACGGAAGTTTGGCAGCACCCCTAATCGGCAAGGTTCGTAGCCTGCAATTTGACGTGGTGGGAAGAAAGCTGGTGGAATGGAGTGAGTACAGGAGTTAACTTTATCAAGAACGACGACAGCGCTGAAGGTGCACAGATCCGATGGTCCGACAATATAACTTATTTCTATTATTATTTCTACGAACTATTTTCTTTCATAGACATTAATTTTCACAATATCGTTGGCATCACTGGTCGAGTGAGCCAGGAAGAAGAAATATGAAAATAAATCCGAAAATGGGAAAGCTCCTGTGATATTGTTATTGTGTCATAATGTTTAAATAACCATACACATTGATTCAGCTGACTTTAATCTACAGTAATATATAATTTTTTATAATGCTATACTAATTCTTACCTTAAATATAAAATGTTTCTTCAGGAGCGGTTACAAGAGAAAGAAAAACTTTCTGGTCAACCACCTTTCACTGAACAAAAGCTTTTGGAGTCGACTGCTTCTATTCAAAAGGCGAGTAGTCAATAGAATTGAAAAGAAGACACATCCTGGCATCTGTTAGGTATTTCAAAAACTTAAAAGTCAGAGACCACAACTCCATGGCAGTCAACTGAAATTTTATCACGGATTTAGGGGTATCACGAAATTAGGCATCTTTACCCTATATGTTGTTAGAAGTTTAGGAATGCAGTGACAAGTAGTGTGAGTCACACATGGAATTAACCATTACTGTTACTGTTACAGAATGTCCAAAGAATAGTCCCAAGTGAATTAAAACTATTGTTACAAAATGTCCAAAGAATATACCCAAGTGAGGTACAGTACATCAGTTATTCATAGATTTCAAAAAGGCATATGACTCGGTTAAGAGGGAAGTATTATATGATATTCTTATTGAATTTGGTATTCCCAAGAAACTAGTTCGATTAATTAAAATGTGTCTCAGTGAAACATACAGCAGAGTCCGTATAGGTCAGTTTCTATCTGATGCTTTTCCAATTCACTGCGGGTTAAAGCAGGGAGATGCTCTGTCACCTTTACTTTTTAACTTCGCTTTAGAATATGCCATTAGGAAAGTTCAGGATAACAGGCAGGGTTTGGAATTGAACGGGTTATGTCAGCTGCTTGTCTATGCGGATGACGTGAATATGTTAGGAGAAAATACACAAACGATTAGGGAAAACACGGAAATTTTACTTGAAGCAAGTAAAGCAATCGGTTTGGAAGTAAATCCCGAAAAGACAAAGTATATGATTATGTCTCGTGACCAGAATATTGTACGAAATGGAAATATAAAAATTGGATATTTATCCTTCGAAGAGGTGGAAAAATTCAAATATCTTGGAGCAACAGTAACAAATATAAATGACACTCGGGAGGAAATTAAACGCAGAATAAATATGGGAAATGCGTGTTATTATTCGGTTGAGAAGTTCTTATCATCCAGTCTGCTGTCCAAAAATCTGAAAGTTAGAATTTATAAAACAGTTATATTACCGGTTGTTCTGTATGGTTGTGAAACTTGGACTCCTACTTTAAGAGAGGAACAGAGATCAAGGGTGTTTGAGAATAAGGTGCTTAGGAAAATATTTGGGGCTAAGCGGGATGAAGTTACAGGAGAATGGAGAAAGTTACACAACGCAGAACTGCACGCATTGTATTCTTCACCTGACATAATTAGGAACATTAAATCCAGACGTTTGAGATGGGCAGGGCATGTAGCACGTATGGACGAATCCAGAAATGCATATAGAGTGTTAGTTGGGAGACCGGAGGGAAAAAGACCTTTAGGGCGGCCGAGACGTAGATGGGAGGATAATATTAAAATGGATTTGAGGGAGGTGGGGTATGATGATAGAGACTGGATTAATCTTGCACAGGATAGGGACCGATGGCGGGCTTATGTGAGAGCGGCAATGAACCTTCGGGTTCCTTAAAAGCCATTTGTAAGTAAGTAAGTTACAAAAAGTCCAAAGAATAGATGCAAGTGAATTAAAATTACTGTTACAAAACGTCCAAAGATTAGATACAAGCGAATTAAAATTATTGTTACAAAAAGTCCAAAGAATAGATTTAAGTGAGTTAATATTATTGTTACCAAAAGTCCAAAGAATAGATTTAATTGAATTAATATTACTATTACAAAATGTTCAAAGGATAAACCCGAGTGAATTAATATTACTGTTACAAAATGTCCAAAGAATAGATCCAAGTGAATTAATATTACCGCTACAAAATAACCAAAGAATAGATCCAAGTGAATAATTATTACCATTACAAAATAACAAAAGAATAGATCCAAGTAAATTAATATTACCGTTACAAAATAACCAAAGAATAGATTCAAGTGAATTAATATTACCGTTACAAAATAACCAAAGAATATATCCAAGTGAATTAATATTACGTTACAAAATAACCAAAGAATAGATCCAAGTGAATTAATATCACCGTTATAAAATAACCAAAGAATAGATCCAAGGAAATTACTGTTACTATCGCAAAATGTCTAAAGGATAGACTCGGTTTAATTCAGCCACAGCATCCAGTTCTGACTGGAGACCTGATCCTCCGCCTGTCTGTGATGTTATTCTGCGGCCTCCTTAGATCAATGGCATCTGTTCGCAATTCATGTCCCTGACTCTGATGCATCCTCAACCAGAAGAACATGTCATCGATTCCATGACTCACCAAGGCGCCGCCTATCCAAGGGAGCTACACTCCCCCGGTCACCCGCAGTCTTCTTATTAAAGTCCCTGCGGCTTCGCTAGATATGTGCAGCTCCCGCAGACAGATGCCGCCTATAGGCAGATTCTGGAACTACGTCCGCCATGTCCTCCTGGTTGACCTGTAAACTATTGAGATGATTAATGAAAATGATACTAATGAAGGCGAAATGAGTCCGAGGTCCAACGCCGAACGTTATCCAGCTATTTTGCTTCGAGTGATTAAGAAAAAACCTCAGTCAGGTACCTTGTCCCGGCCAAGATTTGAACCCGGGCTCGCTCTTTCATGGTCAAGAAGGCTAATAGTTACTCCACAGCGGTGGACTGAAGCATACATAGAAGGCAGTGGTTTTCATTACAACACTAGAGCAGTTATTTGTAATATTTCTACATACTTATCTACATTCGCAACTCTGAGTTCAGTAAATTCAACTTTCAATTGTGGAGGCCGTTTGCTGTAACTTGCGTCACTTTCCCTAAGAATGAACAGAACTAATAAGATGACACGCTAATCCGATTCATTTACGGTGAAGCTTCATGGTAGACGAAATGATACTACTGTACGTAGTGTTGGCAACTGAAATCTACGGAAAGTCGCCACGCCGTAGTTCACAAGTCACTAGATTCCTTATCATCAATGGATAAAATTTCATTCTTGCCGCTAATGATAGTTGAAAAATCGCTAAACCTCTATTTAAGCAATAGGCAAATTAAAAGAAATTGTCGCCGATGAACAGTTAAAATCGCTAAATTAGCAACACTGACAATAATTATCACTGGTCAACAATGAAAATGTTTCGGGCTCAAAAATAGTTAATTCTTATGTATTTCCACCTGCTGAATTCAAAAATCACCATAAAACGACAGATTAGCTCTTGCTTTGGAGATAAAGTGACATTTCAGTTTTTAGAGTCAACATTTTCAGTTTGGGGGAAATTTGGGGGAAATTTTATTTTGCAAGTTGGCACACCTGTCAAATAACAAAACACATATATTCTTCAGCTGTTTGTAAGTTACAAACATAGATATTGTTGCTGTGACTGTGAATTTCATATTGTTTCTGTTGTAATTAATGCAGAATTTCTGGTTTGGAAGTGTTTTTAAAGTGTAAAATTTGTAAAAATGCCACGAAAATTGTGTGTTTGAAGTAGAAAATGAAGACAGTGTGGAACAAGAAGACCCCCAACAAGGCTTCCACATCCCATGGCCCTGATTTTGAGGAACAAAGATGATAAACCGCATAGACTGAGTCAAGCAAAATTGAGTGATCTCATTAGAGACCTTGACCTGTCAAAGGAGAAGGCAGAAATTCTAGAGTCTAGACTACAGCAATAGAATCTTCTCGAACGTGATGTCAGGGTCTCACAGTACAGACAACCTCACAGGGATCTGCTTCCCTTTTTTTTTTTTTTTTTTTTTTTTTGAAGAAAAACAATCTTGTTTGCTGCGTTGCTGCGACATTAATGGCTTGATGAAATGTTTGAATTTGAACCATGATCCAACTTAATGGAGGCTATTCATAGACTCCTCCAAGATTAGTTTGAAAGCTGTATTAGTTCACAATGGAAACTGTCTTCCTTCTATTCCTGTTGGTCATGGAGTTCACACGAAGGAGACTTACGCAAATATGACAGCCCTCTTCGACTCAATCAAATATCATGAACACAAGTGGAAAATCTGTGGTGATCTAAAAGTCATTGCTGTACTCTTAGGAATGCAACTGGGGTACACAAAATATTGCTGCTTTTTATGTATGTGGGACAGCAGGGATAGGAAATCACATTATATTCAAGCAGACTGGCCTGCAAGAAATCATAACCCTAGCGAGAAAAATGTTGTTGCCGAGCCTCTCGTGAACCCAAAAGATGTCTTCTTCCACCCCTGCATATTAAGCTGGGTTTGATAAAAAAAATTTGTCACAGGTATGAACCAAGAAGGACAGGACTTTAAGTACGTAAGAGAGAAATCTCCGAAATTAAGTGATGCCAAAGTTAAGGAAGGTATTTTTGTCGGGCCACAAATTCGAGAACTTGCAAAGGATCCTGCATTTGACCAAGTTTTGGAGGGGAAAGAAAAGGAAATTTGGGAAGCCTTCAAGGGAGTTATTCATGGATTTTTAGGTAACAAAAGAGATGATAACTACACTCAGTTGGTGACAGTGCTCCTGCAAAAATACCATCAACTCGGATGCAACATGTCCATTTTCTCCACTCCCACCTAGACTTTTTCCCTCCTAGTTGTGGAGCTTTCAGTGATGAACACGGAGAAAGATCCCATCAGGATATTTCTGATATGGAACAAAGATATCAGGGCCGTTGGAATGAAACAATGCTTGCGGATTACTGCTGGTCTTTGCGTAGGGATGCTCCGGAACTCACAAGAGGCAAGCTAAAACACGACGATCTCATGAAGCCACACATGATTCTCTTCAGACCCAACCATCTGCCAGGTATTCTTCCATAAATTTAGAACTCATAGAATGTACCTGCCATTAAAAAATTTAAATCCACTTTCAATGTTGTTTGCATATGTAATTAAAATGTATCGTTTTCTCTTAATCCGTTAAACTGAAATACTTTCACTTATTGTGTATCACAGAAACTAGAGCTAAGAAAAATTTTTCATTGTCATATTCGTTTTTCTCAACCCAAAATTAGTAAGAATTGGCTCATGAAGTGCAAGAAACATTAAAAAAAAAATTCTTTTTTTGTTGCCCAATGTTATAGGAATACGTTAGAGTTCGTGTGAACATAATCTCAAGTAGTATTTGTCTACATTCTTCATCGCTTAATAAATTTAAATCAAATCTAGGCTTCGCCCAAGCTTCGTTTCTGAATGTTACTTCTTCTGTGAACATTATTTAATATTATATTCTCTAATAAATCATCTTTAGTGTCTTCCAATGCTGTGTATTTAATATTATATGCTCTAATAAATCATCTTTAGTGCCTTCCAATTCTGTGATCTGACGCAATTCTTCTATTTTCTTTTGTCTTTATCGTATCCAATCACTCGTAAGTGGGTAAAAACTCTTTCTTACTTAATATTGTTATTATAATTATATTGCCACGTGACATTAGAGCATACCTTAACAAGAAACACGTTATTGCAAACACTCTCTGTTATTAATTAGGTATTCTTTTTCCATTACTTCTTCATTGACTATAGAGTATACCGTATAAGTTATGTATGCAAGTATTTACCCTCCTGACTCCTGAGAGTAATAAAAGTATACTATACCATACTTCATACATGATTATTATATAAGCTGTATGTGCAGAGACCCGAAGTATAGTACTCCCAAATTATGGTATAGATATCCCTTATTTATTTAATTACAAAATATGATATGGATATTACATTGTTATACATTTTGATATATAATATGTTGCAATATAATTACTCACACCTTTAATATTAATAGGATCGCACTTAATAATGTCTTGGAACCTTAACTCAACAAAAATAAAAAAGTAGCAATCACAATTTTTTTCAAAAGTAATCTCACTAGAGGTGTTGATTTATCTAGAGAAAATCAAAACTCGATTGGGATTTAATTGACTATTACACGATTAGGAGAAAGTATTTAAAGATTAGAAGTAACAAAGTACTCCAATACAATAAAATATTAATTGACTTACGAAAATTCAACTGTCTTCAAATGTATTAATGTACCATCTCAACATTACGCTAGATGGAAGTGGTGTTTTATGATTAGCTATTTTTTTGTTATCAGTTGTGCCAACTATGGAATCTTCATTGAACTCTGTGGACGGTTAATAGTCAAGAAGGCTTTGTTGATTCAGTTTCATTTTTATTAAAACATTTGCATTCCACTTCAATCATCCGGATCCCAGTAATCAACGTCACTTGACAGATGATTTTCAACAAATCTTAGTATTAAACAATCACTGATAGGTGACTATCCATAATATCATATAGCAAAAGCTATAACAAACATAACCTAAATAATATAAACAAGTCCACATCTGTGGAGTAACGGTCAGCGCGTCTGACCGTGAAACCAGGTGGCCCGGGTTCGAATCCAGGTCGGGGCAAGTTACCTTGTTGAGGTTTTTTCCGGGGTTTTCCCTCAACCCAATACGAGCAAATGCTGGGTAACTTTCGGTGTTGGACCCCGGACTCATTTCACCGTCATTATCACCTTCATTTCATTCAGACGCTAAATAACCTAGATGTTGATACAGCGTCGTAAAATAACCTAATAGCCTAAATAAAAATAAAATAATATAAACAAGTATTAGAAAAGTTTTAATTAGGGAAGATGAAATAAACAAGAAACGTTTTAATTAACGATGATGAAATAAAAAATGAACGTGAATAATTTTAAAAGAAACAATTATTGAAAGTACAATTTTCAAATTTGAATGTTTTAGTGGTTGGTGGTTCAGTTGATGTTATATTGGACGTGTACGTAAAAGAAGTGAACTTGTTGATGTACATGGTGTATCCCTCAACTTATTCGGGATTTCCGAATGGTGCTCTTCATTTAGGCCTATTTGTAAATAGGGTTTCAGGGAAGACGCATAGCTATAACTAGTTATCTTTATTAATTCTTGTTCTTGAATGCCAATGCGAGTCATTTTTGAAAGTGCTATGCATCGACTGGAGTGGTTTGTAATTTTCTGTTTTTTGACGTCCAGACTAGTGCAGTTTGAAATGTTGGCAAACAAAGAAACAAATGCTAGGGTAGTGATAAAAATAAACAAATGCTAGGGACGCGATAAAATTAAACAAATGCTAGGGACGAGATAAAAATTGTGCGATAAGCAGCCATGATTGGTTGAAAGACGTCCTTTCGTACCGTTTTATTGGTCAAAAGTAGTGTGACGTAGTAGTAAAAGTGTAACAGTCTCCATAATTTAATAAATCAGATAATGTCTTGATACCTTACTTTTTAAAAACATACATTAGTAACAATAACAAATAAAAATGTTCAGTTTATAATTTAATAAATTTAAAGTCATACTCCTATTAATATTATGTTGAATAAGTTGCATTGTGGTGTATTCCCACTTCGCTAAAGCTGATTATGCCACCTTTATAGCATCTTGAGTGCATTGAAGTGTATCGGGAAGTGCTCCTGACCGTCTTTGTTTGTTTATCCCCATATAGGACAGCTTATATACAATACTTCCTTCTTTCATCATGGGGCACTCCATGCATTGCTGCAAAGTAAAAAAGGCATCAATCAGTTTTTCTTAGGAGAGGGCGTTGAAGGCTTCGACAACGCAGTCAATCAATTCTTGTGTTGTTCGTGGATTTTTCTGATGTTGCAGGGATTGGATTGCATTTAAAAAGTCAAGGTCCAAAACATTGAAGTAGGGCTGTTGGGTGTCTGCCTCTGCAGAACAATATTCCATCCATTTTTGTTGGCAGCCAAAATAATTGTAGGATCTCGATCAGAACAATGGATTTTTGCATTGTCCTGCTGAATTAAGATCGTTTTCTACTTCCAAGTTGCTGGAAACTGTTGTTGGATAGCTGGATTGACGTTGTGCACAAGCATTTCCTGAATTTCATTTCCTGTCACTGGTGTTTTAGGGTATATGACTGGAGTGCTATGGAAGGTTCTTGCTACTCCTTTATGTCAATAAACGGCCAAATGCCTATTCGGCCATTAAACCACTGATTTTTGTGCGAGTCCCACCCAGGTCTTGCCACTGCTGCCATAAACATGATTTTAGGAATGCATCTTTTGCTTTTGCATTGCCGTTGTGGATGTTCATCTATCATGAGATAATAGGCCTACTACTGCTGAACCTTACTGAAATAGAACCACTTCTCATCAATATGCACACAATGGTAGCTTCCACCATAGACAAATAGAATGATAATAATAATAATAATAATAATAATAATAATAATAATAATAATAGTAATAATAATGATTTATTTAACCTGGCAGAGTTAAGGCCATACGGCCTTCTCTAACACTCAACCAGGAGTAAAAACTGCGTTATAGAAACACTACAAATTTACAAAGTACACACAAAACTGAATAAGATAATAATAATAAAATGTAAACAACAAGTAAGAAGAAATCAGACATAATATATAACATACAGGAAGAAAGAAAAAAGCATAATAAAATGTGAACAGCAGGTCAAAAATAAATGAGGCCTACAAAGTATAAAAAAATAAGAAAATTATTGATGATAATAATAATAATAATAATAATAATAATAATAATAATAATAAATAAGAATAGTAATGATAATAATGATGATAATAATATTAATAATAATAATAATAATAAATAAAATAATAATAACAGGCCTAATAGTAATAATAATACTAATAGTAGTAATACAATAGTGCAGTACAAAGCATACAATGAATACAATATTTTTTTAAGTATACACAGTAAGGAAAATTATGTTTATATATAGCTCAATTTATCACATTAGAGATATACCATTATCGGAAAATATGAAAACAAAAATATAAAATAAGTTAAATATCACTAGAACACAAAAAAAATGTGAATACGTGGAAACCATGCGATCCAACACTTGTCATAATAGTAAGTTAGTTTGGCAACTCGTCATAAGATAATTTTCTAACTTGGATTTGAAAGATTTCAATGTTCCGCAGCCCTTGACTTCAGGCGGCAGAGAGTTCCAGTGACGAGAGGTAGCAACAGTGAAAGATGAGGAATACAGAGATGATGTGTGAAGTGGAATTTCTAGCGTGTTATCGCGTTGTAATCGAGTATTAATATTATGATAGCGAGAGAGAATATGAAAACGAGCGAATAAATAAGAGGGGGATGAAGTGTGCATAATTCGATATAGGAGAGAAAGTGAGTGCAGATTTCTCCTCTCATGTAACCTAAGCCATGATAACTTCTCGAAAGAAGGTGAGATATGATCATAGTATCGAACATTACAAATGAAGCGGACGCACGCGTTATGAACACGCTGTAGTTTCTGGGCGGAATCAATCCTGAGATCACTGAACAAAACGTCGCAATAATCAAAGTGAGGTAGAATGAGTGTCTGTACCAGCGTCTGTTTTAATTTAGATGGATAATGATACAATCTTTTTAGTGAATGGAGAATAGAGAATGCCTTCTTACATGTATATTTAATATGCGTATCCCAACTAAGATTAGATTCGAAATGCACTCCGAGATTTTTTACGGTAAAGCTAAACGGGATGATTGTTTTATCCAGTTTCACAGGTGGAATATTCAGGTCGTTGACTTCAGGAATTAATCTACGGTTCGCGAACAGAATAGCCTGTGATTTACATGCGTTTAGGTTAAGCCCAAATTGTTGAGACCAGGAAGAGATGGAATCAAGATCTTCATTAAGACTATTAATGCTATCATTTAGTGCATCAGGACGCGCTGAAATATACAATTGAACGTCGTCTGCATATATTTGATATCTGCAGTGCTTAAATGATTTAGAAATTCCATTTATATAAATAGAGAAGAGCAAGGGGCCTAATACTGATCCCTGAGGAACTCCTGTATCTACAGTACGCCAGGATGAGAAACGATTATTAGATATGACACGCTGCTGGCGGCCAGTAAGGTAGGAGTACATCCAGGTGATAGCACTATCAGAAAGGTGTAGCGTTTGTAGTTTAGTCAATAGTAGATCGAAGTCAACAGAATCAAAGGCTTTGCTATAGTCCAATAAAACTAGTACAGTAGCCTGTCGTTTATCCATGGCTGCGCGTATGTCCTCAGTAACATTCAACAAAGCGGTAGAAGTGCTATGGCCATTTCTGAATCCTGATTGTAAAGGGTCTAAAAGATTAAATTCTATTAGGTAGTCTGACAACTGCTTATGAATGATGCGTTCCAGGGCTTTGGATAAAACGGGAAGAATGGAGATTGGCCTATAGTCTTTTGCAGAAGTTGGTGAATTTACTTTAGGAAGTGGGCGTACCAAAGCTGTTTTCCAGAGTTGCGGATAAACAGACGTGATAACTGAAGAATTGAAAATATGGGTTATTACAGGAAGCACGATATCAACTAACTTATTGATAAAGACTATGCTTATGTTGTCAGAGCCTTGTGCTTTAGATTTAATGCTTTTAAGAGCCCTTCTTACTTCAGAATCAGTAATGTGCGAGAAGAAAAATTTTTCGCGAGAAGGAGGAGGATTAGCTAGGAGAGTATTAATTGTATTTAGTTTTGACTGCTTTTCAGGTCGTATAGTGGGAGGTGAGGTAAAGTATTCATTGAGTTTATCAAGTGGTATGTTTATAACTTCAGCTTCTGATGCTTTCTTCCCTACTCCCATATCACGTAAGTTATTTCAAAGACACCGCGGGGGAATGGACGGGTCGACGAGACTCAGGGCGTGACGGCGTTTAGCATTCCTAATGCTTTGTGTGGTTTTGTTTCTAAGTTTTTTGTAGTTGTTAAAGTTTTCGGCAGATTTGTTGTTTCTGTACTTCCGGAAAGCAGCGTCACGTGACGTCATAAGATTACGAATACTGTCATTCAACCATGGGGCGGGTCGGTGGGTGACTCGTCTCTTCTTTAAAGGTGCATGTTTGTCGAATAATTGTATTATCATGTCATTAAAGGTGGCAACTTTTTCGTCAACTGTGATTAAATTAAAAATAGTATGCCATGGCATTTGTAAGGCGTCAGAAGTTAGTTGGTCGTTGTCAATGCCTTTTAGATCTCTGTAAGTAATTACCTTAGCTGCATTTTTTGGGCACTGAAGAGAGTACTCGGCAAAAATAAGATCATGACCAGATATTCCCGGAACTGATAACTGTCCTGAAGTTAGAATTCTATCAGAATTATTCGTAATGATTAGGTCAATTAAAGTATCGGAAGTAGGTGTGTGGTGGGTAGGATCGAGTGGAAGAATTGTTAGATTGAAAGTTTCGAACAAATTACGGAGTTGATTAGTCCCATTTGATCTGACTGCCAGAAGATTTAAATTGAAATCCCCCATAACCAAGACATGTTCATATTGCGGTAAAAGATCGGCTAACGGGCTTTCTAAATCGGATAGATGTCCAGCTTTGGGAGGCTTATAAATAACTGCTAAGAGACATTTATGAAGACTTGCTTGTATTTCTACGAACAAATATTCGGGTCGTAATGCATCGCCTTGTGATTTTAGAATAATTTTAGGGTGCAGATCATTCCTAATATATGCACAAACTCCACCCCCTCGTTTGTATAGTCTGTCATTTCTACATAACGTATAGCCGTTTAAGTGAACGAGTGAGGAAGACAATGAGGGTTTTAGCCACGTCTCGCTAACAAGAATACATTGGACATCTATATTAGTGAAAATAGAAGAGAATTCCTGGAAATGAGGAATAATGCTTTGACAATTTACATGTGTTATTTTCAAAGATTTGGGGTCAGGTGAGAAAGACTGCTTTAACAGCTGAGAGGTAGACAATAGAGTGGTTGGGGAGGATGACAGACAAGTGGATAGAGTTGTGGGAACAGGTTGTCGACAGTGAGGAGGGTCGGGGAGGCTAGACGCGCCATCAGCCTGAGGGCATGCCACAGAAAGCGGGACGATATAGGCAATAGTGCCAACCTAACTAAAAATAGACTAAATTTACTGAGGTAATGTAATGCAACTAAATATAGTATTACTACAATAATTAAATAATTAGTATTGAATTATTAAACTATTACTTTCTTAATATAACAAACAACTTATGAGGAGTTGCCTTGACTTACTAATTATGTATCTCAGCCATACGGGTGATCCTTCTTTTCGTGTCGCCGCTTTTTACAATGATGACGCCGTCTTGAGTCCACACGTTGGTTTGTTCAAACTTAGTAATCGCTTCGCGTAAGATGTTGTGGCGAGTTTTCGTCAAGTCTTCACGAATTGTTCGTGTTTTTATCTTCCGGGAGTAGAGGCTTTAATATGGATGAAACTCTTTTAATTGTTTTGCCCTCTTTGAATCACTGAAACAGAGTTGTTTTTGGGATTTCAATAGCGCATGACAAAGATCGAATTGTCCGACGTTTGTGTAAAAGAATGTCCTTTATTTTACTCAGTTCTGCAGAATAGTCTTTGCGTTTGCGACCACAATTTCCTCTCTTCCTAGAAATTTACATCAGCGGACAACTTGCCTTTATCATACTGTTGTTTAGGTCGGTGCCAAATTCGGGATACAGTTAGTGATGTTACTAGAAACTTATCAGCTACTTTCTTAATAGCATCCCTCTGCAAACTTACATATTTTTTGTACTGTATTGCAGCAAGAACTGCAGAATGGCACTACGGAATTGTTGTTTCTTTAATGTTCTTCCCCAATTTGGCTAGGTTGATGAACCCTTGTCTTCAACCCGAACACCAATGCTGGTGGCCATTTGATTCCACTCATGTGTAGCTAGGCCTATGTAAATACGATGCTTGTCGTCTCTTCAGTAGGCTGCTAGTGGTCACATCCGCACAGTGGAAGCTTCGGGTGATACTGCAGATAATGCCGTATTGTAATAGGTAAGGTTGCGCATGCGCACTCTTTGAACTTGTATCTATATCATAATTTGGGACGGAGAAGGTACTATATAAATGCAGTTGTGCTCTAACTGTAACCTGCAGAATTTTTTCATCATTTTTCCTTGTGTCAGTGATTTTTTTAAAGCTTAGAATTATATTGAACTTTAAAAATAAAACAACAAATGTCTTAAGACTTCGGAGATTACAATGGAATTTACTGTTTTATGATCAGAAGAGTGTGACATAACTCACTGCCGTTCCTAAGCATCTGACGTCAGACTAACTTATTGCAATTGCTAAGCAACTGATTGAAATTCTCTAACATTTTATTCATTTGACCTAGAGCATAAACGTTTCACGCAGAAATGAAAGTTATAGGGGATTTGAAAAGAGCTGTCTGATTTAATGTAATCGTCTACAAACTACAGGAATTAGGGTTATGCAACTGGAATAAATAAATAGGCCTAGAATTTATTGTAAAATTTAAGTCCGTCTAAAGAATGGAATGAAATAAACTATAAACAGTAATAAATCCTATGATAACAATAATAATGCAATAAAACAGAATGTAGCATTAGGCCTAATAGGACAAGTAAAGAAGTAATGTTTGTCAGTCATACATAATATTAATAATAATTGGTATACTGTATATAAGAGGAGAAAATAAAATTAGGAGCTTCCTTATTGTGTTTCGCTAGCAACACACTGCGCATGTGCAGTAAACAAGAGCCCCTGTATAATATGCTACTTGTGAACAGTCATATGAAATTGTTGCCTACATGCAGGTGGACTCCCATCAAGACTCGCTCCAAATTTTAATTTCCTATCTGTACAAAAGAATATCCCGTAAATGTTATTGTTATTTTTTCATCTGTATATGAGTAATGCGAAGCTTCTATTAACTTTCTATAGTTACGCATACATTGTGCACTCATCTGTTTCGCGTCCATGTCAAAGCACAATTGATTAATATATATATTTTTTAAATAGATTGCAATTTTTCCCAAAGTATTAGCCTATAATATACCCTTCCAATTTGGTTTTATGAGTTTTCTAGAATCATAACTTGCTTTCGGCAGTTAAGCAAAAACTTACTTCTCACTTAAATAATTTCAAAGGAAAAATTTTCCCAAGGCCGGGTATCGATCCCGGAACCTTAGGCTGAGCGCGCCAAAGCTCTACCGACTTTGTTACCCAGGAACTTCTCCCGACACCCTCTCAATTTTTCCATTTGTATCCACATACCTGAAGTGGGCTGACAAGACGTCAGAAACCCACATTGAGTGCACACAAACTCTGTGTGACTTGAAATTGTGGTTTTCTGTTAACGTACCTACAGTAACTGGATCTATATCCGGCCCCGAAACAATTTTTCCCTTGGAATTATTCAAGTCTGCTTCACAGGGAGCTTTACATGATTTGCATATTACATCTCACTAATTACCATTTTACTATAATTGTTTTAAATATGCCACCTATCAAATATTCTAAATATTAATGACAGTTTTGAAGTAAAATCTATATAAGTTTATGAATTGAGATTATTACAGAGTAGGCTAAGTAATTTTTTTGGATATTGTGAGTTCCGAGTCTAGAGGCCTCATATATATATATATGATATTATATGATATGATATGATATGATATGATATGATATGATATGATATGATATGATATGATATGATATGATATGATATTTATTATATTATAGATCACAGACAAAGTACATACAAGTAATCAATTGAACCCTTACATTACACACTTTATAATACTTTTTTACACAAAGATATACTATTATTTAAATACAATTTCTACAATTTACATATTTAATAAACAAATTTTTTTTTGTTTTATCTTGCACTTGCTTTTAGTTTTGTGCAAGACTCAATTCATTCTAGTATGTAGTTACAATCAGTATTTGTTCACCTTCCTGAGTTGTACTTCACGTTTCAATCTGCAATGTGCAGCTAGCATATATAAATCTTCTCTTATTCTAGTATTTTCCATCCCTCTTTCATTATATAAATACTTATACAGTTCATACAAGCTCTCCCTCGTTGGTAAGCCTTCATTTCTTAATTTTATTTCATAGTATTCTTTTGTCGTACCATCAAAACTATTAAATTTAGAAATAAAAAAATAACTAAATAGTTTCTAACCATGTCAAATATGTTATTATCGGTGAGTCTATAAAATGCATACTTGCCAAAATTGAATTTATTTGTCAGCTCAGTAACTTTACTTTTCTTTAGTAATTCCTTCATTTTATTTTTTATTTTAGCAATCTTCTCCGGTATTTTATTTTCAGGGTATTGTAAATTATTTTCTTGAAAGTAAATTAATAAAACGCCATGACAATACGATTGGCAAGCATTGATTTTTAAGTTTGATTTATAATCACAGAAATGTAAATAATCTGAATAATTAAATGTAGCGTATATCTAGCCTATGTGATATAATTAGGCCCATAAGAATATTTCTTTTTCAAGTAGATTAACGTGTCTTTTAATTTCGAACATTATCATGACTATCTACCAACACTAAAATCACTCTATAACTTCAGTGCAATTAATTTTGTGTAAATTAAGTAAAAAAATTAAAAGCATCTAACAGTTAAACTAGAATTTCACTTTGAAACCACGTAATATATATTATACATTTTCGAGTCATCATAAACGGTTGGTGTTGAACCTTCATCCAGAATAGAGTAGTGTGTCGTACATACTCTTTCTTTTATGCGCTTGAAGATGCTGTGTTTTTAATTATCGAGCCACAAAATGTATATTTTGCAAAGTTTTCATTTTCAAGTTTTATGTGAATAAAATCAAGTTCGTCATATTTGCTATGTAAAGGTGTTCCTGCGCACTACATTTCGTCTTCAACTTTTTATTCTTACTACAGGATCTTATCAACTTAAAAATCACTTATTATAAACTCTTATTGAACGCTTCGGAACTATGCTGTGAACTTTCATGTCAGTCCATCCTTTTAAAATTTCTATACTATCAGATCACAATATATATTTTTTTAAATCATGAATAATTTAGAATTGTATAATAAAAGTCAAAGAGACCTCTGGGAACGTATCGGCAGAGATGTCTCAAAAGCACAACAAATTCTGTGTTTTCGGTCAGCTGAAAAAGGAAAATAAACGAAGTCGGTATTACGCACAAAAACACTATCCAATACCACAATGAGACAAGGAGTTCGGCAAAAAATATAAAAAACAAAAGATGCCGGTGGGAACCGTCAGAAACACAATGACAAAGTAGATATGATGAAGACCATCGGTAGCCTTTGAAGAATGGTAAACTCTGGGATCTATATCGGTGCGGCGAGTAGCTAAGTAACACGAGGAAACACTGTCTACATGATATGCGGAGACTAAGAGGAAGGTAAAAAATAGGAAAGACTGGAGAATGTTGGTTTGCAGTGAAAGACTTGTCCTTGAGCGGAACACTGTAAATTAATCAATGAATTCCAATTTAGCGTGAACATGACAAAAAGAAGTGTCAAAGTCGAAATATTTTGTAACTATTTTGAATTCCTAATAATAGCAACAACTAATGATGGAAAGCATGGGTAGACATAACGGCTCGGTTAGAAAAGCCAACGTACTATGGTAGGAACGATCATGATTTTAAAATCAAATGTAGGAAACAGAAAACGGATGTAGGTAAATTCTCATTTTTAAATAGAACTATAAATGATTGGAATGACCTACCTGCAGCGGTCTTTGAGGGCTGTCCTTCCTTAAGGAGATTCAAGAATAATTTAAAGAGTTGTGTATAAAGTGAAAATTAAAATTAAGGTGACATTCAACATTTAATTTTTTAAGGTGGCATGTATTTATCTAGCCTGACGAGTTTACTTCCTTGGTTTGAATTGTAAATTATTTAAAAATAGCGTGTAAGAGGGCCTTAGACTAGAAATGTTTAGTTTAAATGTAGTTCTGTTTATAAGTACAGTATGCATAAGAATGCAATTATTTGACTTATTTGAACTGTTGTATCAGTGAAGCGAGGTGAGTCAGTGAAGTTATGGTTTTACAGTGCAGTGAACAGTTCCGATCAGTGATAATTTATAGCGTCAATGAAATGTGTTCTATAGTGTCAGTGAAATGTGTTACAGAGTGTCAGTGAAATGTGTGCTAAAGTGTCAGTGAAATGCGTCATAGTGCCACTACTGGGAATGAGATGAGAGTAAAGTGAAAGACTATTGAAAATTATGTAGGACCTATACATAATCATGTAGGTTGTGTTGTAAAATTAGGTGTTTTATTTTATGTTTTATTATTATTGTGTTAAATTGTATTGTGTATTCTTATTGTATTGTGTATAAAATTGTATATGTGTTGTAAATTTTATTATGTATTGTAAATTTTATTGTGTATTGCTTATCATTTTAACTGTGTATTGTTAATATTGTATATACCACTGCCACCGGGTGCTTGCCCACTTGCAGTGTAAATAAATACATACATACATACATATGTTCCAGATTTTTAAAAGCATTTTTGTTATATTAAAATATATGAGATTATGAAAAGTCAAATTATGAATAATATTTACATCAAGATCTTTTACACAATATATTAATCCTAATGGTGCATCATTCATTGTATAATTAGCTTTTAAATAAGATGCACTCATTGTATAAGTTACACAATGACATTTTTGTGTATTAAAATTAACTCATTAGTTAAAATCCATTGATGAACATGATGTCATAAGTATGATCTCTTTTATTTGGAATTTCTGCAATCCAATAGGTCAGACTCAGATTCATATATGGCTCAAAAGAGTAGGCCTACGTATGACGTGAGGGACAGAGCAAACCGTGTGTTGAGGACACGGCACTGCGAAATACAGTATATGCTCTGACTTATTCAAGATGACGTCGTATTTGTAGCTCTCTTGTCGGTTAGCAGAGTGCTGGCATATGACGACAGAAGACCTGAGTTCAAATCTCGGTGATGGTGAAATTGCATTTCCGGTGGAAAAAACCAAGATTTTCTCCAGGTTTTCCCTTTTTTCCCTTCATAATTCCACGAACACTGACCATATTTCCATTTTCATTATTATCTTCGTCTTGAAAATTTGGCATGTCTGTGTCTACGTGACGCCAAAGCGCCGCCTGCTGCAATAGATGTTCCTAAGCGGTTTATTAAAGATTGGTAAATGGCAGTGGTTATGGGTTCTAAGTGACTCTACTTTTGTATAGGACTAAAGAGACATGAAACTTCGATCAGTGTATAGAACCGGTGACTACCCAGCAACGTGATGAATTTAGGGAGCTAACACTCGGTTCTGAAAACCAGCTATAGGTTCGAGGATGGACCATCATGTTGATCACACGATACGCCCATACTGGTTGAATGATCGTTCACCTTTGCTCAGGAATTTGGACGTAAGACCAGTCATTGCCTTCTCAAGACTTCCCCGGCCAGATGGTAGTGTTATAGACATTGCTTAATAAATAATTACACGTAGCCACTTTTTTTCCTAATCCAAGCATCTTTTATGTCATATAGACTGTACTTATTAGTCCTACTTAGTCTCAACCCCTATCTATTAGTCCCCCTTGACGAAGGGAAGGGGACTATCCTCGCACGTAGGCCATTATACTACTCGTAAAGGAATGGTATGCATGCCCTATGGTACCCTGCGCTTCTGATTCCTTTGCGGGTCGTCTCCGAAATCCAACAATTCTGCCTCAATTGGTTGAGGGAAAACCTGGGAAAACCTTCAACCAGGTAACTTGTTTCATCCAGGATTTGAACCCGGGCCCGCCTTTTCAGGGTCAGACATGCTAACCGTTACTCCACGGCGGTGGACTTGTCCCAACCTCACAAAAGCCTACCGAAAATAAGAAGAAACATTATCGGGAAAGTACCTAACCGAAAGCGAAGGTCACCTTTAACTCGCAATTTCCCCCCCTCCCCAAAAATTTCTGCTCTACAGTAAAACACAAAAAGAAGAAATTACAATTATTAAATTGTTTATAAGTATAAATGAACTACACTCAACAGCGAAAAACAATATTAAATGCAAATATTTCAATATTTTGATATAAAACAAAATAACTCTAAAATTTTGCACGGTGCAGCTTGCTGTACTTCTACAAGTGCGAGACCATTCGGCTACCCAATCATTCACAGAATAGGAGTGGTAAGCACAAAAGCCTCAGGCTGCAAGTGCAATTCTTTGGACCCCTCCTCCTTACAAGAGAGAGAGAAAAAAAAAGCTGAGTACCTGATTATATTGAATGAACTTATTGTATAAATAACATGAAGGCATGAGATAATTACTCTGCCTGTCATAATTCACTGTGGCTTCACCATTATCTGATTGATTTGAAATTTCCAAAATTAAATTTTGAGACTCATTATATGGGTTATCATGTGTAATTTCGGTACGTTCCCATTAAGAATTTAAAATGTAAACAATTAAAGAATTCATATCAAATTCTTCATTTCGGACATAGGTATTACAAAAGTTAACTTATTTGTAACTAATGGCTAGTACTTGACTTACATCATTCACCCCTATGAAGCTAATTATGTAGACCAATTTATCGACAGAGTCGTTGCCCAGGGTGCGCCATATAAGGCTGGTCTACACTACACCCATAATGAGATGATTATGGATATTTGTTTGGATGCCACAGGAGAACCGGAGCTTCCCGGAGAAAGCCCTGGACCACGGACTTGCCTAACACAAGTTATAAATCGGGAGTACACCGGGGATCGAACCCGGGTCCACAGAATTATAAGTCCAGCGCTCTAGCCGGGAGACGACCGTGGCGACAAAGTTAACTTATAACCACGAAAACATTAGACAACTACAATCCGATATTAAATAAAAACAAAATATAAAAATCGTTGCACATGCGAGCGCACACGCACACTCACACGTGCACACACACAGACACACACGGTGTTTCAAAAGTAACGCATAATTGCAATGTAATTGAATGAGGGGATTTTGAACAAAAAGCTCAGACACGTCAAACCTTGTATTTAGGAAGGGATATTTTTATGGAAACAAAATATTTTGAGACCATTGTTGTGGGTATTATGACGTCTTGGAAACATTTTAAGATGTTATCCTATAGTTTTTTAATATTATCTGAACGATCATATTTTTATGTAATATTTCATTTGTTCTGTATAGAAAAAACTATGGTTATGGTTACTATGGTAACAATAATTTATTGTTGATAATATTTTGTTAATCCCTGAGTTATGAAAGCAGTTTTATTGATGAAATGAACATAAAACAAAATGTTTCTAACATGTAATGAGAAAATTGAGATTCTGATGATGAAGATAAAATTTGGTGACAGAAGATTTAGACAATAAGCAGTACGCACACTTTTTAACAACACTCATTCAAATCGGTCACAATATATTCCTCTTTCAACTGAATAGAATGAAAGGGAAATTCAGAGAACATGGACATGTCTGAGACATGGCACTATTCGAACAACCCAAAGAAGTAAAACCATAGGTACACAGTTAAGCTATTTAATTAATATATAACATTATTATGACACTTGGTCAACAAATATATGAGATAAAATTCAAACAAACAGCTGAAATGAAGTTCAGATCTTTAGAAAGATATAAATTAGAGGACCAAAACAGAAAAACTACGATTAGAGAAGAACTGAATGTATTTTCACTAACAGAAAAAATAGATAACTACAAAACAAACTAGTAGGAATACATTAGAATGCCAGAATGAAGACTTCTTAAAGTGCTCCTAAATTACAAACCAATAGGAACTAGATTTCCTGGAAGACCTATTGCAAGGTGGGAAGATGACTTTAACTTTTGACCTAAACCTTGAAAGAAGTTCTTCTCCGATAGGCTCTTACTTCTTCGGGCATTGGCTTCACCGTCTTAATTCCTCCGAGTGGCTAAGTCTCTCTGGGCTGTTAAGTGTGCTCACAATGCAAATATAAATTTAAAATTGTATTAAAAATTATCACGATGCTGGGTGGTCACAGTCCCATACACTGATCGAAGTTTCATGTCTCTAAGACCTATACAAAAATTAGAATCGCCAAGAACCCATCACTACTACTGTTTACCAATCTTTGGACAAACAGCTTAGGAAAATCTATTGGCGGCAGGCGATCCTTCGGTGTCAACCAGACACAGGAGATGCCACATTTCAAGACAAGCTTAATACTACTACTACTACTACTACTACTACTACTACTACTACTACTACTACTACTACTACTAATAATAATAATAATAATAATAATAATAATAATAGAGAAATGTGGAGTGTTCGTGGAATGACGAGGGAAAAAAAATAATTCTTTATTTATACTGGCAGAGTTAAGGCCATAGGGCCTTCTCTTACACTCTACCAGGTCACAAAGTATACAAGCAGTTAAAATTTAACAAAAGGTTAAAGAACAGAATACTAACATATTACAAAATAATAATAATAATAATAATAATAATAATAATAATAATAATAATAATAATAATAGCATAATAAAATCGACACTAAACAGCATGAAAATAATATCATAATAGAGAAAAAAAAGTAAAATACATTGGAATATAGTGAAAGCAACTCATTTAGTACAAATGGTTAATATGGAAAAACGTAAGGAAGAATATATCAAAATGGAATGTAATAAAATAATAATAAAAAAGAAAAGAAATACGAAAATTAAATAAAATTCACGGCAAAAAGGCTATGACAATAAATTCATCGGCTGATAAAGAGAACAAAAAGGGGAAAGGAAGGAAAAAGAAATATATAGCCTATATTTTTACAAAACTATGGTAGAGAAAAGGGCTTATAACTGAAAGTAATCTAATTCAAAAAGTGCAATTTTAATTTATTTTTGAAACTAGACAATGTCCGACAGTCTCTGACATGTTGTGGTAGAGAGTTCCAGAGATGAGCTGCAGAAAAAAGGGAAAACCTTGAGAAAACTTCGGCTTTGTTCACCAGAAATGCAACTCCATCATCGCCGAAATTTGAACTCAGGTATGCTGTCGTCGTAAGCCAGCATTCTGCCAATTGAGCACCAAGGCTGCGTTATCTGGGATGAGTCTGAGCATTTATTGTATTTCGTAGTGCCGTGTCCTCGACATACAGTTTGCTCTGTCCCTGACTGCATATGTTCACTCTTGAGCCAGAGGCTTATATGAATTTGAGTCTGATCTATTGAATGTCAGAAATTCCTAATAAAAGAGATTATACTAATGACATCATGTTTATCAATTGATTTTAAATAATGGGTTAAATTTTAATATCAAAAATATATTATGACATCTTACTTAAGGGCTAATTATACAATGAATGATCAACCATTAGAACGAATATACTGTGTAGAAGATCTTGATGTAACTATTAATCATAATTTGACTTTGCATAATCACATATAACAAATAATACTCTAAAAATCTGGGATTTATTATTAGGAAATCAAAAAATTTACAAAATATTTCGATTTTGACACTTCTTTCAAATTGTAATGTTCGCGCTAAATTGGAATATGCCTCAGTAATTTGGTCTCCCACTTGTAAATTACGTAATAATGAAACTGAAAAAATTCGAAAACGATTTTCAAGATACATTCATAAAAAATAGTGCAGAGTAATGTGATTGATAATTATACTGATACAAGAAAACGGCCGACTGCTCTGCAAGGATCGCGTGGAAAATCACGAGACATCTGGAATATTAAACATATAAGTAGTGTTGAGAATTATAGACACTAAAAACTCTAGAATATTCATGCAAATATGCACTTGAAAATACTGAAATAGGCTATGCATTTATATATGCACTAAAAGCTGGAAAACTGGCAAACTCATCAAAGTATATGATTGCATGAAAAAACAAAACACTAGCCATATAATGGGAAATAAATTATTGGACATAAAGAAATACACAGCCACTTTAACTCCTTAGTTATTGCCTTATTGGCTATTGCTGCTTTAATTAAAATCAATTTTATTTCTTGACTTGAAATTTTGTGACACAATAATCTTTTCCACGTTTTCAGGACCCAACTTGTTTGTCTGTAAAAATAAGCTCTTATATAAACAAAGTTCTTCTTACATTACATGAAGTGAAGGGACAAAACTTATAATCTGGCAATACGATAGGATTAACGTCTACATCACTATCGTATTCTTAAAGCATTTTGTTAATTTCCCTCATCTTCTTCAGACTCTTTACTTCAGCTGAGAACGCGTTTTGCCATTAAGATATATAGCTCTGATACAAACATACATTTGCATACATTTTTCATCACTAAACATAAACTTAGAACTTACGTCAAACAATTATGGATATATCTTTATTAATGTAAAAATAAATTGTCCCGCGCCGTGGCGTTGTGGTCTAAGACATTCTGCCTAGGACTCGCGTTACGAAATGCGCGGTGGTTCCAGTCCTCATGGGGGGAAGAACTTTTCTCATGAAATTTCGGCCATGTATGGGATCGGCGTCCACCTAGCATCGTGATGAATTTGGAGAGCTATGATAAGTAGGGAATACGGTTGCGAAAACTACGGCTGTGAAATCATCATGCTAACCATACGATACCGCCATTCTAGTTGGATGATCGTCCACCTCTGGTTCGGCATGTGGAGGTGAGTCCAGCAGCCAGTTGGTCGGTCTGGGCCCCTAAAGAGCTGCAATGTTACGGATTATTATTATTATTATTATTATTATTATTATTATTATTATTATTATTGTTGTTATTATTATTTCTATTATACTAGTACCTTAGACTGTAAAGCTATTGCAATTATAGTAAAATACAATATAGATTACATAGGATTGCGAAATTAAATGTTGGTTCAAGACTTTTAATATCGAAGGTTCATTTTGATTAATTATTGACTTGTGTTGAAGGATCTGAAGTCAGATTTTGCCTATCACGTATGAACAATTTTTATAATGATTTGAAGAATTGCCATATTTACATTCATACATTATTAACACAGGTAACCTTTGGAAATGTCTATACAGTAAACAAAATCAAAAAGCACTATCTTGTTCATAGTCACAATTTTGGTTCAACTCATTCCAAATCTCATGCAGACACTTCATTTTTCAACATCGCTTCCTCTTCGTCTGAAAGTTCTGTTGTGGGTGTCGAGTCGTAATAATGATCTGAAGATTCAGATTCAGATTCAGATGATGATGATGATGATGATGATGATGATGATGATTCTAAAGGTAGGGGCGGTTTATATACTGGAATGGTGGGACCATGTGGTATAGGTCTTATGGCTGATTTTAAATTTGGGTAGACAATGTCTTTCAACAGAACACAACACAGAACTGCACGCATTGTATTTTTCACCTGACATAATAATTAGGAACATTAAATCCAGACATTTGAGATGGGCAGGGCATGTAGCATGTATGGGCGAAACCAGAAATGCATATAGTGTGTTAGTTGGGAGGCCGGATGGAAAAAGACCTTTGGGGACGCCGAGACGTAGATGGGAAGATAATATTAAAATAGACTTGAGGGAGGTGGGATATGATGATCAGGGACGACACTTTGTCCCAGCATGAACGGATTTTAGGTTGGTTGTTACTTGTCTATATTGACGTCACGGAGGTCATGGGTTCGAAGGTACCGCACTGTGAAAGGAAAAGGCAACTTGTGTGTGCTGCACCAGAGCACGAACCTACGTAGGCTATGTTTGATTTGTTTAGGATTCGAATCTATGCTGCTCTCTGCCGCTGTCTGCTTGTTTTTCATTGTAGTGGCTTACCTACAGTTCCTACAGTACGACTAGTACCGTTGTCACTTAATGGCAAGGTGGTTGTGATTGTGACTCTGTGTGCAGTAGTGTAAACATAATACAATGTAGTCAGACAAGAGCTCTAAGTTGAATGCAATTGCAACTGCGTTTGGAAGTGAGTATTTTAGTGTGGAGGGCAACATAAGCTGTAAAATGTACAACACAGAACTAAAGGTAAACCTTCATAAAGATTTGCAAAAGCATTGTCAAACGAAAAAGCACAGTGAACGTTTGCCGTCATTTCTCTCATCTGCTCGATTTACAAACTTTGACTTTTATAATGATTTGTGCGAGATGATGATATCGGCGAATAGTATAATACACAAGCTCAGTAATCCACATTCTCAGTGATTTATGAAAAATACACGTCTAGAAAACTGCCTAGTATAACATCAATGCGTACAACTTATTTATCATCGTACATGAAAAAATTCTGAGCCCATTCGAACAGCTATAGGTAGTAACAAAATATTTGTATCTGTAGACGAAACATCGGATGCTGTGGGACGATAAGTAGGTCACGTTGTTGTAGGAGTGATGTTCTCCAATGAACAAGGACAGAAATTTTTGTTGACATCGGAAATACTAGAAAAAGTAAACAGTGCAACTATTGTTAATCTTTTTGAGATGCATCTATGTATAACATCGTGCGATTTGAGCGAACTTTCTCGCAGTACAAGCATATTTTTAGTGAAAACAGAAGGAATTTCACTTTTTCATACTTAAAAATGCACAGTCTTATGCAATATATTGTAACGGACTATAGTTTGTATCAGAATAATATACGTAACTCGATTGCAAATACTTGTGTGTAATTTGACTAACTCGTCGTTGTTGTATATGGTGTTGTAAATATGTGTAAGTAATATTGTAAAGATGTAAGTAATCAAGGCATATGCTACGCACATACATACTATATGACAGTGGTAACCTATAGAAACGTTGCATTTTCGTTCCTCCGATCTATACCAGCAAACAATCGCGTACTGTCGCTGCACTGCTCCTATCAACTAGTAAACACAGGTATTCTATACACCAGTATCAGTGAACCTCGTGGCGAACTGGGACAAAGCGTCGTCCCTAATGATGATAGAGACTGGATTAATCTTGCTCAAGATAGGGACCAATGGCGAGCTTATGTGAGGGCGGCAATGAACCTCCGGGTTCCTTAAAAGCCAGTAAGTAAGTAAGTAAGTAAGTAAGTAAGTAAGTAAGTAAGTAAGTAAGTAAGTAAGTAAGTAATGTCTTTCATACTTTTTTGTTATGTCTGACGACTTTCACCATACAAAAATAGGAATAATCGACATGGTTTTCTTGCTCTCTTCATGTTCAGTGCCGTATGGTAAAGATTTCTGCTTCCCTTGTGTCCATTTTCTCAAACCTGCAACAAGTATGACACACAGTATGCGGCGCGAATAATTTATCTTGGTCTCCTAACTTTATGCCAAAATAAGATAGGTAGGCTTTTTTTTTTTTTTTTTTTTTTTTTTACAAACGAGGTTATGTTCTCTCTCCGGCTATTAAAGGTGAGAGAGCCCCAGATGTAACAAAACACGTTCGTGACGAAGTCGTCATCATTAGACCGATTTGAAATAACCTGATAACGTTTACAAATATAAATTTCTCTTCAAAATTATTATCATATGCTTTTGTGTACTTCTAAATAACTCCATAAATATCGATTGTTTCACAGTCGATCGTGTTCAATCACTTTACGATAGATTATACCGATTCAGTGTAAGAATACGCGCGAAAATTAGATATAGCGAACTTAAGGAATTATATAAAAACTGTGGGTGTTTGACGAAAACGGATTTAATTTTTGGAGAGAACATAAATAAGTTATTCAAAATTACCCTTTGTCATGTAAAGCGCCAAAACATGGCAATCCTGTGTTATTAACGGTCTTAATTTTCTGATAATTTTACATATAAGTTACATTATATTACCATTACTGGATAATCCACATATTTGAAAGTAGCACTTAAATCTTTTACACACGTCTAATGTACCGCTGTTTTTGTGGAATGACTCTTCCGCATACACGTATTGAATAATACTGGGACGATATTGTGTGTTGTATGCAAACGGTAGAATCGTGAAGATAGAAAGGCATAAGTTTCTAATTGAAAAAAGAAGCATAGGTGGGCCTAAAAGGAATTGGAAAGATGATAAAAGGCAGAGTATTGCAGAGGAACAAGCAAAATTCTTACGCATACTGAAAGAAAGGAGAAGAATGTATATTTAACAGAGGTATTGGTCCCCAGATTTCTGTCAATTATTGAAAATGTTCACTCAAAGGGTTTATCTTGAGGCACCTTCTTCAGTAACGAGGCACATGTTCAAGGCTCGACTCGCTCTGGTCGTGTAATTGGCGCGCCAGTCTCCGATAAACCAATAACGATGCTAACAAGGCGCAGCTTTATGACGGCCATTATTTGTATGATTCCTCTCAAATCAATTACAAGCGCTAATTACGATTCCTTATTTATAACAAACGTGCTCTCTACAGGCATCGCTTCTGCTCATTATGTGTGAGGTAATGCATGAGTTGATCGCAAACTGCATGGGACGAAGAAATTAAAATAAGTCCAATTCTTCAATACTACAATTATTTCTGTGGGAATAGTTATAATTCTTGATGTAACAGTTTTGAAGTGTGCTGTAGTAGGAACAAATAAATAATTGCATGTATAGACCTATATGTTTATGAATTCCTTCAAGAATTCGTTTTGAAAAAGAGACATCACTAAAATGGAATCTTAGGAGATAGAAAGTTATACATTAGGTCTTGGAAAATTGATGATATTAGATAAGAGGCAAATATTTTAATTAAAATAATAAATAATATAGACATTACATCTATAATGACAGCCAGGACACAACTTACCTAAGTGAGCACTGCAATATAAGATGGTAAACTGAATGTGAATACGTTCGAAGTGTTTGTGCTGAAGGGACTAAAAGGAATATATATATATATATATATCTACGCTTAATACTAAAAGTCATTCCACAGAGACTGCACGATTACACGCATTGACTTATTTAATAATAGTTAAAAAAAGAACGAAGAGCTTAATTGTACCATCACTGTTTCTTCAGCATTATCATATTGGGAGGATGGCTGAAGAACTAGACAATAAACCGAGACAGAAAGAAAAAGATAAATAATTTCACATAGAACAGATGAGTGTCTAAACTCGATCCGTTGGGTTGCATTAATAAAAATAATGAATATTTCCTTAACCATTATTTCACAAAAAAAATAAAATAATGTTGCCATGATTTCAATGCAGTCTCGTAAATATTTCTGTATGTTACAGACTAATGTCGTAAATATTTCTGTATGTTACAGACTAATGTCATACATATTTCTGTATGCTACAGACTAATGTCGTGAATATTTCTGTATGTTACAGACTAATGTAAATATTACTGTATGTTACATACTAATGTCGTAAATATTTGTGTATGTTACAGACTAATGTTGTAAGTATTTCTCTATGTTACAGACTAATGTCATAAATATTTCTGTATGTTACAGACTAATGTAAATATTTCTGTATGTTACAGACTAATGTCGTAAATATTTATGTATGTTACATACTAATGTCGTAAATATTTCTGTATGATACATACTAATGTAGTAAATATTTGTGTATGTTACAGAATAATGTTGTAAATATTTGTGTATATTACAGACTAATGTTGTAAATATTTCTATAACTTATGTTAGACTACAGATTAATGTCGTAAATATTTCTGTATGTTACAGACTAATGTCGTAAATATTTCTGTATCTTACATACTAATGTCGTAAATATTTGTGTATGTTACAGACTAATGTTGTAAATATTTGTGTATGTTACAGACTAATGTTGTAAATATTTCTATACGTTAGGCTACAGATTAATGTCGTAAATATTTCTGTATGTTACATACTAATGCAATAACTAGATGCTTAGACTATGACACTCAAGTGCATAAAATAGGAAGACAAAGGATTTATACGAATGGGCATAAAATAGGAAGACAAAGGATTTATACGAATGGTTAGTTAAACTGATAAGTTTTTATTTGCCCAATTGTCATAATGACATCCGACCTCAACTCACTGGATTCATATTCAATGAGTTTACTAGAATTTTGGGATGAATAGAGATAATTGAAAAAATAGCATGTCAGTGTAATTTCCAAAACATTCCTGCATATTGCAGATTAATGAAAAATCCAATACCAAGACTATTACACTCATGTGTATAAAAGAAGAACACAAATTATTTATACGAAAGACAAGTTAAATGCCATAATGATATCTGAACTCAACTCATTGGATTTATTTCTATGCGTCTGCTAGAATTTCGGGATGAAGACGGATAAACGAGAAAAAATAAGAATAGGACTTCAGTGTACAGTAACTTAAAAATGTTTTTGTATGTTACAGATTAATGCAATAACCAGATACCAAGAATACTATACTCAGGTGCATAAAACTAGAAGACAAAGGTTTTATATCGTCGCGTCGCGTCGCGTCGCTTTGCAGACGAAAAAACCTATCTCTAAAAAATCGATTTGATAGAAAAGCTCGTCTTGAATACATCCGTACATACAGATATATTAACCCTGGACTATATACCCTTTTTTGACAGCTTCGGTTGCATGTCACTCCACATATTCTTTTGTGCCTATTGTGTACAATGACTTTTATTTTGTATTACTGTATGCGTATTCTTTATGGATATGTTATGCAAGGATTTTTGGATTATGAAAAAATGAATTTGAAGTTGAAACGACAAATTAATGTTAAAAACTACAAAATTATAGAATTTCTGAACTTAATAACTATAATGGAAATGTCAATGCTTGAAAATTACTGATAATTGATCAATTACACAATTATATAATTTTATTATTTTTCAATTTAAAATATAGATATTGCCAATAACACAATTATTTTTCACACATGAGTTTTAAACATTTATAACAAATAGGTGAGATATATAATAATATATTACAGTTTGCTTACAAATTGAATATACTACTGTCACAAGAGACATGTTTCTAACAATACTGCATATTTTGGAAATTATATTAGTATTATTCTGAGGCTTGCAGGATAAGAACACCCTCATTTTGCACATTTAATGCAGATATCTCTCCTGTGTTCTGAGCATGTCAGTTTGTTCCACTTCACACAAGATAATTTTGTTTTCCTGTCTTTAGCGCGGGGACATAAAGTAAATCTAGCTTGTATCATTTGTTTCAATCCATGCCCCGATACGTAAACCAGAGTTTATATCATCACCTCTTACAGCCATCACTAACACAATGACAAGAAACAAGAAACTTACAAACGTGCCAGTATACCTGAGATTACTAACCACCCCACGAAGCTCATGAAACGTACAGTTTCCCTAGAAAAGGATGAGACGATTGAATATTCCTAAGTTTCAGATGTAAGACACTGCGCATGATCGGAGACCAGAGCACTGATACACAAGATAACGAATATTGAGTTACTTTAATTCAGGCTATTTGGTTTGTTACTAGCATCGTTCCGAAATTCACTTCAAAAACTGCAAAAATATAATATTACATAAATAAAAGATAAATATATACATAAATCGTGTAGTTAAATTGACAATGGACCTTCATGACTAGATCGACACTCCGCACAGAAAGGAAAGCTTTCGTGTCGTTTCCATAGCTCAGAATCTAAGACTTCTGCGTCTCGTGTAGAAGAGTGCGAGTTCGATTCCTAGTCTACACAACGATTTTTTTTTGTTTAAATAACTTTGAAATAGAGTTTTAAGTGTTAATGATCACAGACAATACAAAATTACAAGTTATAATATTGTAAACGTTAATCTAATGAATGCATTTATACATACACACACATACAATGTAAATGCATATATATTAAAAACTAACAATTAAAATGAAATTAAAAAATATTCCTAAGCCAAACAGACAAACTTTTACAAAGGTTTAGAGTCCTTAGGCTATGTCATTTGTTGAGTAGTTATTACAATATTTTATTAGTAGCTTTCCCATATGTGTAAGAAATGCACTCACACAGAACAATTTTTGTTAAAAGCGTGGCTTTGGATTATTTCATTCTCACCCCTTCAGTTGATTTTAACTATTTTATCTACGTGTTTCCAATAGTGTTTAATTTAATGTTCATTCAATTTTATTCATGTTATGATTGAATGAAAAAGCACTGTTGCAGTTATTGACTAATTACATATATTAATACTAATTATTAAATGCATCTCTTAAATAACCAATTGCAGTATCTTTTGCAAAATCTTGAATGTTTAAGTTGTCAATAATATTTCTGTACTATATACTATAAGACATTAAAAGAATTTGCAATAGATTTGGGGTCCTCTAGTTTATAATCACTGGTTTTAATGAAAAAATATTTTCTTTCTTAGAATATCTACAAGTTTAACTTCAATAATATTTCGAATAGCTTTAATTGCATAATCTGAATGTTCTACTTTTATATTCGAATGTATTCTATTTCCCTCTTTCATAATTTTTGATAAATTACACCGTACTTCTTGTAGTATTTAAGAACATGAGGATCATTACATTGCAACTCATTACATATAGATTCTTCTTTTTAATACATGAGATTTTTAAGTCCCTGCGTTATCTACATGTTTTTATTTTTGAATTTTTTCACAATATTGAGAGGAGAACATCCACTAAAGTGATTCTGAAATTAAAGTGAAAAATACAATACATTTACTCTTAATATCAGTAGTACCAGTATCATATACTTTTTTCCAAGATTCATTTTGTAGACATAAATGTGAATAGTCACTAGATACAGCATTTACGACCCTTTTTTAGTTTTTAAATTAATATTTTGAAATTGTTCAGAGACACTGGAAACACTTAGGATTTATTTATCATATTCAGACAAGCCATTGATTATAGGTTCTGTCGAATAGGAATTCAGTCTAATTCTGTGTACAAAACTTTTATCAATGGCTGTGTTACTTCAGCTTGTATGCTGGTGGGAAAATAGCTCCAGTTTCAAGGAGAGATAATCTATATTTATGTCACTACAGATCACAAATTCCATATGAGATTTCTAAAGTCTTTTCCTTACAAATTCAATGTTGGCTATAAATATTAATAAATAATGTAAGAAATATGAATGATTGTAGTTAGAAGTCTGATTTACATTATAAAAAGCAAGAAGTTACATTCCGCGGCAACATTCGAACTTTCGATGTTTGGTTTTGTCGTCCAACGCATAAGCACGGACCTATTCAATGCTTATGTTAATAACATAGAATTTAGCTGTAGCAATGTGGTGCCATAACTTGGGATTTGTTTACTTAACGTAATTAAGATTTAATTTGATTAGTTTCGCAACAATAATTGGACTTCCTGTTATATCCTGTTATTGAAATATTTAATTTAGGGTTGATTTATTAACTCTTACTGTGCAAGATGCCCCTTATTTCAATAATTCTATATCACGCTAAATAGTCATTGTCTACACTAAAATATTATCGTCATCCCTCATTTCTCCATATTTTTCGACAAATTATACAGTCGAGGAACTCTGAACAAATTAATTACACCTCAATAAAAAAAGAGTTTTACCAGGGATCGAACACGAAACATTTCGGCTATACGGTGGAACCGATACGCTACTATATGAGCTACCGAGACAAGCCAGTGACAGCAGCAGTCCAGAATGTAGGGCCTAGATCCGATAGCAGGCATTTGCCATTCTGTACAGAGAAGCAATGATATTTTTTTACCCGAGCTATGTTGTGAAATCGTGGCCTTAAATGGCTGTCTTCTTCGTGATCCTTAAACTGATCCTTGTCCTTGTTGTGGTCCTTGTAACAATTCTTGTTCTATTTGTCATGGTACTTATCGTTATACGTCGATATCGAGTGAACCGCGCTGTAGAACTTTAACTTCCGACAACCAAGAATCGTCTCATTCTTTTTAAGGGTAACTGTACGTACTGCTTTAAAACTCAGAGCCTACCGAGGAGTGGAAACTAGTCTAAGTATTGGATGAATACCTGTGATTTGAGAGCTGTTGAAAGCCATCCAAAGATATGGCAACAAAATATAAGTTTTTGTGGGGTGACGCGTCACCCAGGTATGCATTCTAGGATTAAAAACGGCGTACATCAAAATCGACTTTTTAGAGTTTGTTTCTTCGTCAGCAAAGCGACCATATGAAAGGTAAGTTTAACTGTTAAGTTTTAATTTTCTCTATCATCAGAATGATGCCTCATTTCAACTCGCTCGATTCATTGCAAAGGGGCTACTTGATTTTGGGTATAAATAGAAAGAAATAAGCCTTCGGTATAGTTTATAAAATATGTCTGCATGCTACAGGTCAGTGCAATAACCCAAATACCAAGACACTCAAGTGAATAAGACAAGAAGACAAAGGATTTACATCAAAAGGAAGTTATAATTTTAAGTTCTTATTTCCTCCATCGTCATAAATATGCCTGGCCTAAACTCACTGAATTTCTTTCAATGGGGCTAACTGAATTTCGGAATGTACTGATGTAAGAGAAAAAAACCAAGATTTCAACGTACTATACAAAATTTGTATGTTATAGGTTTATGTACTAACCCAGGTACCAAGACTACTAAACTCACGTGTATAAAACAAGAAGACAAAAAAAATTATATGAACGGCAAGTTAAAATTTTAAGTTTTTCTTTTGTCTATCGTTATAATGATGCCTGACCCAAACTCACTTGATTTCTTTCAAAAGGACTTCTTGATTTTCGGAAGGTATTGCTATAAACAGAAAAAAAAAATAAGCCTTCTTTGAAATTTACTATAGATGTCTGTATACATACATACATACATACATACATACATAGATACATACATACATACATACATACATACATACATACATACATACATACATACATACATACATACATACATACATACATACATAAATACATAAATACATACATTACATACATACATACATACATACATACATACATACATAAATACATAAATACATACATTACATACGGGCAGGTCTTTCACTGCAAACCAGCATTCTTCAATCTTTCCTATATTCTGCCTTCCTCTTAGTCTCTGCATATGATCCATACTATATCTTTAATATCGTCTATCATCTGACATCTTTTTCTGACCCGAACTCTTCTCCCGTTCACCATTCCTACCAGTGCATCCTTCAGTAGGCAGTTTCTTCTCAACCAGTGACCCAGCCAGTTCCTTTTTCTCTTTCTGATCAGTTTCAGCTTCATTTTTTCTTCACCTACTCTTTCCAACATAGCTTCACTTCTTATTCTGTCTGTTCATTTCACACGCTCCATTCTTCTCCATATCCACATTCCAAATGCTTCTAGTCGCCCCTCTTCACTTCGTCATAATGTCCATATTTCTGCCCCGTACAACGCTACACTCCACACAAAGCGCTTCTCTAGTCTCTTCCTTAGTTCTTTTTCCATAGGTTCGCAGAAGATGCTCCTTTTTCTATAAAAAGCTTCCTTTACCATTGCTGTCTTCCTGGTAGCAGCTCATGTTACTGCTTATAATATACCCCAAGTACTTGAAGCTGACACCTTCTTGCTCTACTGCCTCGTTTAGTATTCGCACGTTTCTTTTGTTTTTCCCGACAAATATTGTCTTCGACTTGTTTGCATTTAACAGTTTCATAATGTGGGCATTCGAACTTAGAGCGACCGGAAATTGTACAATTTCTTCAAAATTTACACAATATATATTTAGAAGATCTTATAAAACGCTGTAAGGAACAAGTTGCACGAGGATAAAGATAAGGAGAAACACATGATTATATCCTAATGTTTGCTCGTGATGTAGTAATAATGGAAAACAACTAAGATGAACTCAAAGGATCTGTTTGCAAATTAAATCATTTAGGGAAACAACAATGCAATATAAAAGTATCACTGAAGAAAACCAAGATCTTGACTCACCGGGGAAAACTTCTTGTACGTTCAAAAATAAGTGTAGACAGAAAAATCTGTAGAGCAAATTTCTCACTTTGACTACTTCGGTTGCAACATATGATACAAACACAAAATGAGATTCAGTTAATAGCCTATGTGAAACTTAATATAATAAAAGAAATATAAAATTAAGTTCTTAAAAGTGACTGCCCCGTAATGATTTCTGGAATCAAATAATGGAAAATGAGAGAAAAGGATGAAGGTAAATTGCAGAAGCGGAGATGAGATTTCTGCGTGAAGTTAAAGGCTGTACAAGGCAAGTTCAGATTAGATGAAATAATGCGCGAAGAACTCAATATTAATATTATAACTAATAAAGCAGAAGAATATAAAGTAAATTGAAAAGAATACCAACGATAGCAAATAAACATCGATCTAAAGACAAGAGAGACGAAGTACGTCCAAGGAGGAACTGAAGCTAACCAATGTAAAGATGAAACTGGCATCATCCCTATTCCTATTATAGAAGAAGAAGAAAAAGAAGAAGTTTTTAGAATCGTTGCAAATAATCCTGAGAAAAACAAATCTGAAAGTAGTTAGATTTAACTACGTACTTCCATCTATACACTTTCTGAACTTACACTTTGCCACTGCTTACTCCAGATGCTGACTACCCGTACGCTGCCGTTTTAACACATGGGCTAATCTGACGACTGCCGGGGTCATCAGGTTATAAGGGGGCCTCAAAATTATCAATGATGATAATAGTAATAATAATAATAATATAATAATAATAATAATAATAATATTATTATTATTATTATTATTATTATTATTATTATTATTATTATTATTATTATTAAATATAGTTTCGAGGATTGTATTATGACATTGCCATTCTCGCGAACATAATACTTAGGTCTATATTCACATTTGCAGATGGGAAAAGTAGTAATGGAGAACTTAGGGGAAGAAAAAGTTCAAAATACAGACTATGGTTTTTAGCTTAGAATTCCATAGTAAAGTTTATGTAGGCATTTCTGAGAGTTTTTTTTTTTGTAAAATCTGCATGTGTCGGATAGATAGTTCAGAAATTTCGAAGTAGACCTATTGTAAAAAGCTTGTAAGTTTTATAACGGAGATCCTATTTCTGCTGAGTGCTACCACTTCGCTGCATATCTGAAATTGATTATGACATTTTTCCAAGAATATGCTGAAGATAATCAGGATTATAAAAATCTTAATATTCTTAACCTATGGGCCAACATGAAAGTTATTAGAATTTTTTGGAATTGTTTGTAACTAAGGAATATGGAGAACATTCAATTTCCAGTCATCGGTTCACCCTGAAGACGAGGATGTTGAACAACTCCGAAACGTCGGTTCAACACCAACTACTGACCTGGCTGGAAGCCAGAGAGGATTTGAATGATCACGTCGCCAGAAAGTTTTAGTAGACATTCATTTTCCAAGCTAAGATTAATAGAAGATGAATTAAGAAATCGCATGGCAGAACTACACTTAAATGATTTAAGTCTGTTGAGTATTGAACATGAAATTTTGGCAGATATTAATTTTGAAGACATAATTCACATAAGTGCCCAAAAGTTTCTCTCTAGAGGCTAGTTAAAAGGAAAGATTGTTAAGTAAATGTGTGGCTGCGAATGAAGTTCGTCCTTGTGTTCAATAATAAGGCGATGACTTGTTATTACAATTATTATCATTACTATTACTATTATTGTTAATATTATAATTGTTACATACTACTATTATTATTGTTACTACAGTAAAACCTTGGATTACGAGTAACTTGTTTGCGAGTGTTTTGAAAAACGAGCAAACAATGAGGAAACATTTTTGTTTGATAAATGAGCGATGTCTTGCAATACGAGCAGCACGATTTGTAAGTAACTTACTTCGCTTGCGAGGAACAGCAAGGGACAATGGAAGGGATCTCGTCTGAGGAGGAAGAGAAGAAAAGAACGAATGAATTCCTTGCTTCAAATGAGATTAAAGAAGTGTGTAAAAAGTGGGAAGCAGTACAAAATGTTGTACAAATTCACCATCCTGATCAGGTTGTAGCAGTGCGTCCGATAAATCTGTTTAACAATAACGCAATGTCACATTTCAGCAAAATTCTCAAAACGAGGCAAAAGCAGATGTAATTAAATAGGTTCTTAGTCAAAGCAAAATATTCCAGTCAGTCAAGCAGTCAGAAGTGATTCCGTTAGTGATAGTGAAAATTTTCTTGAAGTGTTCAAGAAGTTTACTAAGCAGTAAAACAGGTGAAAGACACTTAAAACCAAAATAGTACAGTAAAGTAATTTGTGTTGCACTATTGAATTTTACCTCAATTATATTGCAATTTAAATGAATAAAAGGTAGTGAAGCGAATTAATCCGAGTTTGTATTGTTTTTTTATGGAGAAAGTCTCTTTGATATGCGAGTGTTTTGGTTTAAGAGCACGTTATCGAAATGAATTATGCTCGTAATCCAAGGTTTTACAGTATTATTATTATTATTATTATTATTATTATTATTATTATTAATTATTTGATGATGATTATTATTATTATTTGATTACTATTATTATTATTATTATTATTATTATTATTATTATTATTATCTCCAGGGGTCCATGCAGTTCTTGAGTCATCCCTGGCTGACTACGCCTGTAGCTCACGAGAAAGTTAGTTTTGAATATTATAAACTCTCTAAAGCCAAGGTTGTGGAGAATTTTCATTGCCATCGGTCGAATCAACAGAATTATAAATTTCAGCATACCCTCACTCTTACTGAAAATGTAATACAGACTTGTGTACCTGTTGGTAAGTGTCGATCTGCGAACGTGGTCAGTTTTAAAGATCCTTCAAATTTCAAGTCTACAGGGATATGAGAGAACCGTTTACAGAGAAGCGCGAGAAATTACAGTTAAACATAATATACTGATGAAATAAGCTCAAAGAACGGGCGTTTCGCGTTACTCGAGGTATAAAGGAGGCGAAATGTTGTAGGTACTGTCGACGAATTTAAAATGCCAGTGATTAGGACGATTGTAGCATGTAACTAGTTCATAAAAAGTGCCCATATGCTTAGAGCTACACCCCTAGCAGGGTTTTAATTCTACGCGAAGAATTTTGAACTTATTAGATTCAAATAAAAAGTTTCATAATTAATTTAAGCGTAATATTTTAGTTGAAAGCTCAAATCTATTGTAGATCGGATAGCTAAATGTCTAAAAATTGTTAGAAAAAGAGGAAATTAAATTGTATGTGGGCGAAAGCTGGGGGATTGCACTGTGACATTTAAAAGTGAGGAGGGGGAAAGGAAATGGCCACCCTACTCCTGGCCTAGTTGCCTCATAAGTGATACTTTATTGGTATCACATGTGAGGTTCAGACCTGTCTTCGGACAGCTGACTAAACAACAACAACAATGGATCATAGCATCCTTGTAATTGCATGAAACTTCTCAATCTAATATTCCCACTTCTGTTTTCCCAAATTTTATACTCCCAAACATGCAAAATTCCCAATTCATGCCTCCCCATTCTATTTTTCCCAATCTATTTTTCTCTCCTCCTCCGGTTCCAAAACTTAATTTTCAATATTATAGCCTATATCCCTCCAACATGACTTTGTTTGTCGTGTATGTAGTTTCCATAGTAACAATTGTCTTTTTTTTTTTGTTGCCGGCAATTTTTTTGTAGTTTACTGTCATTGACATAATCCCAAATTTGTTCTACCTTCTTCTCATTGACATAATTCCAAATTGTTTGCAGTTTCTTCTCATTGACATAATCTCAAATTTATTGCAGCTTTTTCTCATTGACATAATTCTAAATTTGTTGTAGTTTCTTCTCATTGACATAATTCCAAATTTGTTGTAGCTTCTTGTCATTCACATAATTCCACATATATTGTAGTTTCTTTTCATTGGAATAATTCCAGATTTGTTGTAGTTTCTTTTCATTGACATAATCTCAAATTTGTTGTACCTTCTTCCATTGACATAATTCCAAATTTGTTTGCAGTTCCTTCTCATCGACATATTCTCAAATTCGTTGCTTTTTTTTCTCACTGACATAATTCCAAATTTGTTTTAGTTTCTTCTCATTGACATAATTCCAAATTTGTTGTAGTTTCTTGTCATTCACATAATTCCGTATTTATTGTAGTTTCTTTTCATTGGAATAATTCCAATTTTGTTGTAGTTTCTTGTCATTGACATACTCCCAAATTTGTTGTACCTTCTTCTCATTGACATAATTCCAAATTTGTTTGCAGTTTCTTCTCACTGACATAATCTCAAATTTGTTGCAGCTTTTTCTTATTGACATAATTCCAAATTTGTTTGCAGTTTCTTCTCACTGACATAATCTCAAATTTGTTGCAGCTTTTTCTTATTGACATAATTCCAAATTTGTTGTAGTTTCTTCTTATTGACATAATTCCAAATTTGTTGTAGTTTCTTCTCATTGACATGCAGTAAGTCCAAATTTGTTGCAGCTCCTCGTTGATATAATCCCAAATTTGTTGTAGCTTCTTCTCATTGACATAATTCCAAATTTGTTAGAGTTTCTTCTCATTGACGTAATCCTAATTTTTTGTACTTTCTTCTCCTTTACATATTTCCAAATTTGTTACAGTTTCTTCCCATTGACATGATTCAATTTTTTGTAGTTTCTTCTCATTGATATAATTCCAAATTTATTGAGCTTCTCAGGTACATAAATCCAAATTTGTTGTAGCGTCTTCTCATTGGCATAATTCCAAATTTGTTGTAGTTTCTTCTCATTGACAATTCCAAATTTGTTGTACTCGTATATTCTTCTCATTGACGTAATTCCAAATTTGTTATAGTCTCCTCTAATTGATATAATTCCAAATTTGTTGCATTTTCTTCTCATTTTCATAATTCAAAAATGGATTGGGAAAAGTGTCCACCAGCGGTTGGGTGCTATTTTCACATTTAGATTTTTAAGGAATTTATGAGTGACAGTGCAATAAACTTGATGCAATTTATATGATATATTATTAAGTATTGTATTTCTTTTACGTCTTTATTGAATATATACCATACATCTGCACAAGTATTTACAACGGAATTACTGTGTTTCATCTGAATGATTCGTTGCGGAGCAACTAACGTGTGAATAGTGTGATGTAACGTCTTGCCGTTGCAAAGCAACTGATGCCATGACGTCATCATATTGTAAGAAAATTCAACAATTTTGTCCGTATAGAATTCAGGTTAATCCCAGAATGCTATCGTCATTGAGTAGTACTATATTGCTATTGATACGTAAAAATGACGTAATAGGCGAAAAGAGTGCTTTATATATTCGTTTTGGAGTATAATTTTTATTTCTTTCTTTGTAGTTCTATTTGTTTAAGTATGTTTTTTGTTTCTAATTTTTATTTTCATGAAAATAAACGTATATGAAATACCTATAAAATCATATTAGTCCCAAGTACAAGAAAATAGGAATTTATGAATATAATTTTTATTTCGTTTCTTTAGTTTTTTTTCTAATTTCTGCTTAGATCAAATAAATGTACAGGAAATAATATATATATATATATATATATATATATATACCGGAATAGTTCAAAATACAATTTTATTCCTTCTTTTCTTTTCTTCAGTAAGTTTCCTGTTTCCTATTTTCATGTTTCTTTTTCTGTTTTCTTCATTCGCTTGTTTTCTACAATTATTCTCAATATTTCCTATTGTATATTTTCCATTAATTATTTTCTGCTTGAGCTGAAACTTCATCCTGGTATGTTTCTGGATCCTCGTCACTGTCACAAGCTTCATCTTCAATCTATAAATTCTCTTCAATACCGTCATCTGAACTTTCATCTATAATAATTTGCAGTATAGTGTCAGAATCAACACGTAAGTTTTCATCCAGTGTTACTTTGTTAGATAAAACATACTTATAAGGAAATAAATAAACTGCACTAACAGAAAATTTTCTATTAATACTATTGATGCGTAAATCTGACGCACATTTCAAAATATACAAGTATCTTATAATAACTTGCTGAGCGTATAGATTGAAACTTGCTGTCACGACTGATAGTCAGCAACTGACAGATGGAGGCATAGCTAGAAGAAGGAGGAGCCCACTTGACGGGAAAAATAGTGAGGATGAATTGTTTATACGTCAAAATTAAGTACGATAACATTCTAGGGTTAATGGCTTCACGCTGAAATAGTGATGAATTGAATGCAGCATGAGCCGACGGGAACTCTGCAAGTAATCTGATTATGATGCATGCAAGTTATCGCGGTGGGTTTGTAAAGGGGTGGAGATAATTTACAAAGCAGGAAGACTACCCGTGTAAAGACTCATATTTTACCTAATTTGCTTTCCGATTCAATGTTTGTCCTCGACAACGTGCGCTACCATAACAAGCAGCTAGATGAAATATTAAGAAAGTACGCAAGGGCCTTATAACTAGTACACTCCAAATCGATTACTGCAAGTCGTTTGAAGCTCCTTCTGTTATAAGAATATTATATTATCGATTACGCGAGGTAGATTTACTGTATCATTACAGTGAGTTACAAAAACATTTATATAGAAATCAGGGGTGTAATGTTTCTCAGTCGTCTTACCAGAGAGTTTCCATGTTTCTCATGATCCCTACGACCCTACATGCCCTTACGAAGACTTGAGTCCTACAGTTCCGAAACGTGTCTTATTCACTTTTGATGTTTTTCACAAATCAAGAAAAACATTTTCCCAGTTTTTTAATGTTGAAATAAGAATTTTTTTAACCTCTAAAATATATATTTATTAGTATATAGGCCTAGGTCAGGGATAGAAGCTCAGTAGGTTACTTTGTTCAGTAAGGTTTTTATTTAAATGTTAAAACTGGAGAAGGCAAACATTAAAAACTATACGTAGGAGAAGGGAAGTTTACGAAACAACATAGATGGATAAGGCATGATTTGAAAAAAAAAATCTTTAATGTAGATTAAATTTTGTATTACAAGACTTCAAATCAATAGTTATATATTGTTAAAGAAGTAATTTAATGTCAATGATTCGTAAAAAAAATGAAAGCTTACTAAAAATACTCATACTACTCTCATAATTAGAACGTCAATGTAAATTAAATTTTGAATTACAAGACTTCAAAAAAAAGTTGTACATTGTTAATGAAGTAGTTTAATGTCAATGATGAGTAAAAAAACTTAAAGCTTACTAAAAAGACTCATACTAATCTCATAGTTAGAACGTCAATGTAAATTAAATTTTGTATTATAAAACTTAAAAAAAAAGTTATACATTGTTAATGAAGTAGTTTAATGCCAATGATTAGTAAAAAAGAAAAAAATGAAAGCTTACTAAAAAGACTCATAATATTCTCATAATTAGAACGTCAATGTAAGTTAAATTTTGTATTACAAGACTTCAAAAAAAAAGTTATACATTGTTAAAGTAGTAGTTTAATGTCAATGATTAGTAAAAAAAAAAATAAACCTTACTAAAAAGACTTATAATATTCTCATAATTAGAACGTCAGTGTAAATTAAATTTTGAATTACAAGACTTCAAAAAAAAGTTGTACATTGTTAAAGAAGTAGTTTAATGTCAATGATTAGTAAAAAAAAAAGAAAGTTTACTAAAAAGACTCATACTAATCTCATAATTAGAACGTCAATGTAAATTAAATTTGTATTACAAGACTTCAAAAAAAAGTTATACATTGTTAATGAAGTAGTTCAATGTCAATGACGAGAAAAAAATTAAAGCTTACTAAAAAGACTCATAGTACTCTCATAATTAGAACGCCAGTGTAAATTAAATTTTGAATTACAAGACTTCAAAAAAAAGTTATACATTGTTAAAGAAGTAGTTTAATGTCAATGATTAGTAAAAAAAATTAAAGCTTACTAAAAAGACTCATACTATTCTCATAGTTAGAACGTCAATGTAAATTAAATTTTGTATTACAAGATTCAAAAAAAGTTGTACATTGTTAATGAAGTAGTTTAAGGTCAATAATCAGTAAAAAAAAATGACAGCTTACTAAAAACATTCAAAATACCCTCATAATGAAAAAGTTGTCAAATGTTCTTAAGCAAAATGAACTAATTCAGAGTCTGGCTCACCACAACTGTCAACATCTGATTCAACATACTGGGCTTCATCAGCACGATTTGCACTCAGGAGGTTCAAGTAGAAAGGTAATCCTGCCTGATTTTTCCATCTATCATCGCCGAAATGTTTTTTGTTAAAATGTTGTTAATATCGTTTACATTTGCTTCTTTAATGACATTATTTTGCGAATAACTTGAGGCTCAATATAAAAAACGTTGTGCCCCTTTTTGACAACACTTCTAGGGTGTATGGGATAAGCAAGTTATGGAATACGTTTTTGGAGAACAAGACACATTTCGGAACATCCCATATTTCTCCTATTAAATTGAGTGGGAGAAGAATTTTGTGACAGTATGTTGTGTATCGATCATAGAGTGCAGTACTGTACTTATCTCAATTTTCGATTTTTTCGGGATAAGACACGTTTTAGAACTATAGGACTCACTTCCCTTTTCACGTCCAAGTTATATTCCTCTGTATAAGTCCGCTTTGGAGAATATATTGCATTCTGGAGATGGATCCCTACAGTGATTTAAGAGTTCTGAGTAACAGATACAGTTACAAATGTCGGTTTCTTTCCTTACTGGCTGTGGGGATATAACTTTGAAATTAACCGTCACATAAAAATGCGTTTTGTGGTTAAGTACATGGTTAAGTAGAAAATTAGGCTGAAAGCCTGCGTAGTTTGGCAACAGCGCAACGCCGACTGATATACGAAAACACACACGTAGTCGATCTGAACAGCAGCGTTCCGTCTCTTTAGTCACAGCAGTAGGGCTGCCAGATCTTAAGAACTAATAGAACCTGAATCAAAATTTATATGCATTTTTCTATGTTCACTGCGTTTTATATAAATATATTTATAAATTTCAATATGTCTTGTAATCAGTCTTAAGATCCGGGACACTTTAGCAACCAATGTACGAACAACTTGACTATGGAGTTCCTTGAACATAGTAGACATATTTACTGTGAATGTAAACAATGATGTCAATGTGCTGCGTTATATTCTACTGTTAATAGTACAATCTAGTGACTGTGGAAAATGAAGTAGGATAATACCTCACAAGTGTTCATGTCTCTCGGCGACGTTAAAGGCGTTAGCGTTACAATGAACAACCATCTACATACTTGCAACTAGTTTGAAAAAGTGTTCACTATTAATTGAAAATGCTCTGTGATGGCCTAAGTTCGTTTCGTAGGGAGAGACGGAAGAATACTGTACCTCTGATCACGAACCGGATTGTACACTTAGCGGCAAAAAGAATGGGCTGGCCGACAATTTCTAAGTTTCAGAGACATAACATTGAGCATGCTCGACTCGTCAAAGCCATAGTTCACTAGGTAACACACAATTAATCCATCTAAATTTGCTGTATTTTGTATAAGAGTCGAAAATATGTAATAAAATCGAATGGCGAGTTGGTTCTAGATACATCAGGGCTCTTGAAAAGTTAAATAATAATAAAATTGATAAATACAAAATCAACCGGAGCGAATATTAACAGGAAAACCACATATTATGCCGAACTGATATTAACAGTCACAGTAGCGTAAGTTATTACGGCATTGGTCTATTGAACAAGTTGATAGTAGCAGCTCAAGGTTCGAATCTTCCCCAATCTTAATTTTTTTTTTTTTACAAATTTTCAATCATATGTGTCTCGCAGAGCTATAATTATGTGGCGATATCTCTTAGAATATGCCCAAACTCTAATAAATAATAAACCTCCCTCTTTCTTTCAAACCATACTTCTATATGGTAATACAACGTTCTGTCTCGTCATTACGCTTGAAGATGGCACAGAAACAATAACTCATTGCCCTGCTTCGCATAGGTTATTCTGCGTATGCTACTCTCCGACAAGACTTCGATTGGAGAAATGTCATTTTCTCCGACGAGATAATTGTCTCCAATAGCAACGATAGTACTGCCCTAGTTTATTGTATGAATGGCCACCGATACGATGAACGCTTCGTGAGACGAATTAACAACTCGGATTGCGTGTTAGGGGTGGATGTCATACGATGGGGCAGGACTTCTAGAACGCATCCACGGGCGGTTTACGGCAGAAGTCTACGAACACATTTTTGCAAATGTAATGATCCCTTCCGCCCGAAAACGATATCCAGAAGGAACACTTTTCTTCCAGCAGGATAATCATCCCATACACACCGCCAACCGGATTCAAAGATGGTTAACGAGGAGGCGTCATGTCGACCCAGTCGACTGGCCTCCAAATTCACCAGGTATGAATCCGAATCAAAATTTGTGGGCTGCAGTCAAAAGGATCCTACGCTCTAATTGGGCAGAACAACCACCCGTTCGGACACCTGAGGAATTGTGGGACAGAGTTCTAGATGCGTGGGAGGAGATGGCCAAGAATTTAGACCTGTTCCATAATCTTATGTACTCCATGTCGCGCAAAATGAGGGCAGTTGTTGACGCAGGTGGTTTGTGGACGAGATACTAGACCACACCAAAGGCCTTGTTTTGTTAATATATTAAAACATTGTTTGTTTTTGTTAATTTAATTATTTATTTGCGTTTGATATGCGTCTAGTTTTTAGGATGTGAAACAAGTATTTTTGTTTTTACTGGCCAGGTCTCACCTATTAATAGCCCACAGGTGATGGGCAATAATATTTTTACAAGACAGGCGTAAAAAAGTTTGTTAACAAATGCCATTTCACATTTAAACTAATAAATTAAGTAAAAGTTAAAAAAAAAAATAATAATCTTACCGTACCGAGAGGCGAACTCACAACCTCTGGTAAGAATGTCAGTCTTCTTACCACTGGGCCACACACTGCTCGTAAGGTTTACTCTATTATAAACGGACGACTTTCAATGAAGAGACACCACAGCAATGGCTTGCAGTGGATTACGTTTACACGAGTGAACCGCGCGACAGAACTTAGCATTTCTATCGACCAAGAGTCGGCCCATTCTTTTTGCCGCTAAGTGTCTACATCAATGCACAGGTAAACAAAATTCAACGCACCATCTCACTCCATCTATACTCCGTTGCACTGTAACTTCACTTCTTTCTTAAGTTGTCTCGTATCCTAAGCGTGGTTATAGGCAATCTTTATTTCAGTGGCGGCTCGTGAACTTGTGGATTGGGAGAGCTGCAGAGATTTTGGTACATACAAAGTTCACTTCTTGATACCATTACTAATAAGTATAGGACAAAAATAAATGCACTACATATCGAAAAACCAAAACTTCCTGACTTAGTTGGGAGATGTCTGTGGGATCATTTGCTAATCGCTGAAAAAAAAAAACTAATACCATCGATTTCAGTCTGAATTTCAGATCGGCAGACACTCAACATGCAATCTACCAGTGCAGCAACCCACGAAATACACCAGGGTTCTTCTAATAGTTTTTTCATCATGTCCTCTAAGGGAAAGTTCATATTGGCCACAAAATTTGATACAATCAATATTTTTTAAAAATAATTTCACGATTTTTTCCTCACTTCTTGATTATGTTTGAGAATGTTTGTTCTGTTCGTTTCACTTAATTGCACAGCACTATTAGTTTTGCCTAACATAGCCAATGAAACATTTTTCAGGTGAGACTGCGAAGATTCGTGCATTTTGCTTTTTAGGGGCAAATGTCCTAAATGTGTCACACCACTCCTAGTCCATGCAGCATCACCACCGAAGAGGAGGCAAGGAAAACAAAATACAGATTTTTTTTTTTGTTCACATCCACTAACCACAAATGCTTAGCGTAAATTTCATTGTTATACTTCCTTACATATATGCACTATTTTGGCTGGATGAAGCTTGAGTAAGATTTAAGTCGGGTAAAGGACGACCCTTTAATTTCACTTCATTACATCAATCTTCTCCGCAAGGGAAAGTTGAGAAAAATAAAATTAATATTCTGTAATTCACACACACTCATGGTTGCAAATTTGCACTGGTTAAGTTACGGTACTAAGACGTCACCAAAGCAACACTCAACAATTTTCTAAAACTGGAAAAGAAGTCTCTTTCGCATTTTACGTGCTATATCAAAAGGATTCTACTCGTGCAATCATTTTGAGTTAAGGCAAATATTAGGTTCTGCTGGAGGCTGGATATATACGTAATAATAAGGCAAAAGAGAATATTAATTTCGTTATATTAACTCGATAAGATTCTACAACAATAAGTATGTGAAAAGAAAAGAAAAATTTTGTCATTATGTTTCAAGGGAATAGAAAATCCATTTGACGTAGCACTACAATAGCGGTGTGGGAGGGGAGGAAAGATCTTCCTTTGTGGCCTGGCTCTCCAAGCCACTGCAGCGAAATATGATTTTTAAACAGCGGCAGTTTCCCTCTGCTTCCCTTCACATCACTACCCCCTGACCATCAAGACACACTCTCTTACGAGCTGTCCCACCCTACAGATCCCAGGACGACTCTGAATGCAGTGTCAATTTCAATACAGTCGACGCGTAAAAAGATTATGAATAAGATAATAGTACATATTCCCGGCCAGATGAAATATAAAGCAATTTACCAATAAAAGCTGTAACAATTCTTCTACAAATTAAAATAAATATTATTTTTATTTTCCTGTCAAAGCAGGGAGTGCTGCAGCTCCGCAGCTCTTATGGACGGGCCGCCCCTGCTTTATTCTCTTCTCACTGGAGAAAGCGACCCAATCTGTGGTCTTTAACTTTTCAAACTTTTGTTCTTTTGGATAAAATGGTTAACAGGGAATTCTATCTTTCTTTATATAGCGGGCCGTCCTCAGAGACTTCACCCTCTCAAGAGCACTGACTGAGACTGTATGTATTTTGGAATTTACACTGATCGCAGATATGAAATGACTGAACGTTCTCTTGAGGTTAATGAACTACGAAAAAGTCGCATCATTGAAATACGTGAAGTTTTCGGGCATGTTCACTGATAGAAGATTCTAATCTTGATTGTGCGGGTACGAGGTGTGAACGTTTCTGAGATCTCTGTATTGTCTGTCTTATTCTGGTGTTTCTGGTATTAACATTGAGTTTTTAAATTTTGTGTTTTGTAAATCTATGCGAAAACAAGTGAAATCACATTTATTACAATATTGGATTGGATATGAATCCATCTTTACCACCGAGAGAAAACTTATATTATTTAAAATTGATTGTAAGCGTATATCTTTAACAATCAGGCACTTTTGCAACCCCTTTTACAGCTTGGACAAAAAGCCTAAAAAACATATTTCACCTATTCCAATAACCTAAAATGGACTTCTTAAAAATCTAAAAATCCGGTCCCTACTTATCACATACGGATTGTGCTTATCGAATAAAACAGTGTTAACATTTAGGGGGAATTTTTTTTCTGAGAAAAATATTAATTTGGACAAATATGGTATTAGAATTTTTTGTTTTACTATACCGGAGGAATAAGCTGTTAACATCTCCACAATTACATTACTTTCAGTTTATATGTGTTCGAACTCGTAACGAATATGTTCACGGCTTGTATATTCAGCTCGCATACACTTGTGAACGGTGCAGAAGTTGTCGCGTCACGCAGTCTAGCCTCGATTGGTGTTCCAAGAAGTTTCTCTGTTTCGCCCGACGCCTGCAGGTGTCCTGCAACTGTACTGCATTTTTTAGGTTTCGTAGTTTATAATTACGACCAGTGTTACTGAATACGTCTTATGTTAATTCGAATGATGAGAGGGTCATGAGTGAGGTTAAAGGCGTCAAGATTAACAAAGTCTAAAAATAACACTGATACGTTAATAATTGGACTTCTTTGTAAAGTGCCAATTTTGAAAAAAAAAAAAAAAAAAAAAAGAAGAATAACTAAAAGAAGACAGATCTTTTAACACTAAATTAATGTCAATTATGTCTCATTTGAGGCGACACAAATTTCCATAACGTCATAATGCAATGAACAAGGAAAACAGGAACTCTCTTGCATTTTTTGTGAGTCTGAAGATTTCACTGACGTCATGGTAATGCGTTTGACGTAATGGAGCTAGCGGCCTGATGAGGAAATTGACGCACGGACCCACGCAACGCCATGAGGCAGGGAAACAACATGAATGGTCGTTTCTCTCGACAATAAATTCGTCCTCAATACTGCATTAAATTAAGACTGACGCGCTTTGCTGTTTTTCATGTCATTTATCCATAGGTCCACATGAATTACTCTCCTACACGAAAGCTTATGGCACATATTGAGGCATATTACAATGACATGTTTGCAATTATAAATTTATTTCTTCGACTACTGTGAAAGGATGAAGACTGGCATGAACTACTACTACTACTACTACTACTACTACTACTACTAATTCTACTACTACTACTACTTCTGTTGCTTCTGCTACTGCTACTGCTACTAGACCAAAGGTAGTGGAGAAAATCAAGGATCGGAAACAATATCAAGACAGTCCTGGACATCTCAGTGATAACAAATGAACCTACAGTTTTCCAAAGGTAAAAAAAAAGTATTCTCTAGAAATTTCAATTACATTAAGTTGAAGTCAAACAAACGGGGAGGAAAGAACTTAAACTAAGATATCTTAAAGTTTATTAATACATGTTTTAACAGAATCTGATTCCTTTATCACTATTAGCAATGAAGACGTTCGTGCCAAAATACATCACCTATCACCATATAATCTGAAAAACTTGTTCGAAATATTACGTCGTGAAATAAATTATTGAAAATTAAACCATAACGCTCTCTCACACATTGTTACTTTCCGGTTCCAAGGACTCAGTATGAGATATAATGTTGTGCACAGTCCTGTTTTATAATGCCCCGTGTTCATTTAGATGTTAGAACGTCCTTCTTAAGACTCATTCAGCAAATAGGCCTACAAAGGAACTGCCTGATCTCTGGCTAAGAAGAAACTGCCTCCTGAAGGATGCACTGGAAGAAATGGTGAACGGGAGAAAAGTTCGGGGCAGAAGAAAATATCAGGTGATATATAACAATGATATAGCCTATGGATCGTATTTGGAGACCAAGAGAAAAGCGAAAAATAGGGAAAATTGGAGAATGCTGGGCTTGCAGTGAAAAATCTGCCCTTGGGGAAAAAAAAACTATGAATAAATATATTTGATTCTTTGAGTCACAACTTCTTCATATACAAAAACAGAATTCGCATTGCGTATCATTTTTCGAAGTCCCGTTTATGTGGATAGAAAAAGAACAGTTTCACAAATGGTTATTTTATATCATTCAAGGTATCAGTAGTAAGTCATTGTAATTATGGAGTCATGAAAACAATCGTGGAGAAAATTAGCGTCATTCTGAAAGGTCGACTTTATGAACGTTAGCAATGAGTATGCTTCTCTAAATTAACCCCTCTCGAACAAGTCCATTTGGAATCACTAATATTTATGAACGTTAGCAATGAGTATACTTCCCTAAATTAACCCCTCTCGAATGAGTCCATTTGGAATCACTAATATTTATGAACGTTAGAAATGAGTATACTTCTTTAATTTACTCCTCTCGAATGAGTCCATTTGGAATCACTAATATTTATGAACGTTAGCAATGAGTATACTTCCCTTAATTAACCCCTCTCGAACGAGTCCATTTGGAATCACTAATATTTATGAACGTTAGCAATGAGTATACTTCTATAAATTAACCCCTCTCGAAAGAGTCCATTTTGAATCACTAATATTTATGAACGTTAGCAATGAGTATACTTCCCTAAATTAACCCCTTTCGAACGAGTCCATTTGGAATCTTTTTTTTTTATTTTAGTAGGTTATTTTACGACGCTTTATCAACATCTTGGGTTATTTAGCGTCTGAATGAGATGAAGGTGATAATGCCGGTGAAATGAGTCCGGGGTCCAACACCCAAAGTTACCCAGCATTTGCTCATATTGGGTTGAGGGAAAACCCCGGAAAAAACCTCAACCAGGTAACTTGCCCCCACCGGGATTCGAACCCGGGCCACCTGGTTTCGCGGCTAGACGCGCTAACCGTTACTCCACAGGTGTGAACCATTTGGAATCACTAATATTTATGAACGTTAGCAATGAGTATACTTCTCTAAATTAACCCCTCTCGAATGAGTCCATTTAGAATCACTAATATTTATGTAATCTCTGACTCATATCATTTACCTGGTGATTCCATTTGGTTTCCTCAGAAGTAGTTTCGTTCTTTACCGCAGCACCCGCCAGTTCCTTGGCCAGCTATTATTAGGAAGAGGATTACTTTGATTTTTGTTTCTCCATGATCTCGTGCGCCCATAATTGTGGAAGTCAAAAATAAATTCAGGTCAGAAAGAGTTAATACATTTTTTCGAAGTAATTTCATTAAAACTCTAGCATGAGAAAATAATGGAAATGTACTGAAAAACACAGAATTTACACTATATAACTTCAATAACATTATAGTATTCACAAATAAAGATATAGTATGACTCTACACAAAATAAATTCAACTTAATGTGCAATTTTCAATAACTTAAAGGTCATAAAATGAGATAAAAATGTGATAAATACTCCATAATCCTAATGGCGGGTACTCGACGTTTCGTCATTCACCCACATGAAGTCAGTTGTGTAGGCCAATTTTATCGACAGAGTCACTGCCCAGTGTGCGCCATAGGAGGCTGGTCTACGCTACGCCCCCGATGAGATGAGATGAGATGAGATGATGATGATGTGTCACAAGGGAATCGGAGCTCCCAGACAAAACCCCTATATTATCTGGACCACGGGCTTGCCCAATACAAGTTATAAATCCGTGGTATACCGGGTATCGAACACGGGTCCACAGGGTTATAAGTCCAGCTCTCTAGCCACTAGACCATGTAGAGAGTATAGAAATTGTTGGAAATTAGTTCCTATTACAATGAAAAGTACTTAAGAAAATGGTGCATCAGAAAATGTTTAAGAAATAGGTTCAAACTTTTGGCTCATTTATGGAGCTGTACCACTAAAAATGTAGCTAGTGGATAGTCTTTTCACTTCTTAGGGCTGATGCAATATAAGAGTATAACAGAATTAATAAAGAAATCAGTTGCAATATTAGTATAGGCAAACAACATTTGATTAACATTTAATAAAAAAAATAGCCTAGCAATATCCATCCAGAATTTTTTTCCAATGTTTTTCGTTCAAAAAATATTTGTCCAAAAATTTTCGTCCGCCTAACAAATATTCATGATTTTAAGTACAACAGAAATGTTTATTGTAGTTCGTTATTTAACGATGCTCTACCAACTACTTGATTATTTAGCGTCAATGAGATTGGTGATAACGAGATTGTATTTGGCGAGATGAGGCCGAGGATTCGCCATAGATTACCTGACATTCGTCTAACGGTTGGGGAAAACCTCGGAAAAACCCAACAAGGTAATCAGCCCAAGCGGGAATCGAACCCTTGCCCGAGCGCAAATCCGGATCAGCAGGCAAATACATCAGCCGACTGAGCTACGAAGGTGGAAACAGAAATTTGATGAAATTTTAACATATTTAATTTTTTAAAGTGATTTTTCTTCGAAAGACATAAATAATTAAATAAATAAATAAATAAATAAATAAATAAATAAATAAATAAATAAATAAATAAATAAATAAATAAAATAAACCCATGTTGATTTTTCTACCATCGTAATTCATACACAGACATCATCAGAAAATATTGGAGACAAAAACCGTGTCACGTGCAATGCGCAATGCATGAGCAACGTTGACGAGGATAACATAACACTGTACAGCTGTCAAAAAATAAAGTGGCCGCACTCGTGAACAGCGAATATTTTCTAAGTCCACTTCGGGTCACGGTGATGTTACACGATGCTCGCGCTTGTAGAAGCAGTTTCGGAACTATGGAGCCATTCGATATCTGCATCTCGTAAAGCAGCGGTAGAATGTTCGATTAAGGATTCGAAGGTCGTGAGTTCGAGCCTTGTTCAAGTTATCATTTTATTTCGTTATCATTCTTATCGATACAAATAACATTCAAGTTATCATCCATATTGTTATTGTTCTTTAGCGATATAAATAATATTAAATTTATCATTCATATTCTGTTAAGTTCTTTAGCGATATAAATAATATAAATGTGATGTTAGACTTGGAAAAATACAGTTGCATAATACTAGTGTTAGTTTTTTCTTCCTATATTGTTACATTATACTATCCTGTAACACAATAAAATGAAAAGGAACGATGATGATTTGAGCCTGAGACGTTGGCATCTGAATTCAGACCTTTTCCCAACTGAGCCACGAGGGCACAAGTAAAGAAGCATAATAATACGCGGAAAAATTGGCCCAATCCCCTCCAAGACGTCCTGATGATTTGTAGGAGCTCGTCCACTTGACTGCAAAAATGATAGAGATTGGAGGAAGATGGACTAAATATTGAATCGTGCCTTTTGGTTTGGTTTTTTAACTTTTAATTGTTTGAATTTTCTAAGGCAGACGCCAGTTTGCTTGTCTTGTTTATGACACGGAAGATATTTTTGTTGAGTATAACTTTTTTTTCTTTCTTTCTTTCCATTTACAACCATGAAGTCATAATAAATAATGATAGGCCTAAAGTCATAGCATAATCCATCCATGAACCTGATGTTAATTAGGCCTACCAAAACAGTCATAAAAGAGACAGCAGCAATTATATTTTCTCCCTATCTTAAAAACAAAACAAAAAACACTCGCTGGTATTCGAACGCTCTACTTCACGAATACCAGCCCGGAACGCTTCTATTACGCTAAAAGTGTAACACGTAGCACACTTTAATTATAACTTATACATATAGCAGGCATCGTGATCCAATAACATGTAACATCGCCTGTCTCCGAATTGTAGCGGAGATACCCGAAGAGAACTTAGTGCCTAGAGAGCGGCCATTTTTTCTTTTGACAAGTGCAACCTCTCCTCACATTTGACACCCTCCGGATGTGTAACAGTCAGTGCAAGGAAAGTTGTTCTAAGGGCGATATCTTGAGACAAGGCATGGAATATATAATATAAATAATGAAGAAGTAAATTACTGGTAAAATTGCTGCACAGAAATTCAATGAAACGTATGATAAACTTAGAACAAAGTCGAACTAGGCTAGCCATACGAAGGACTTTGCAAGAATTTATAATTAGTCATCCTTGCACTGAGTCTACATCACACAGTAGATTTCTCTTACATGATAGTGGAACAGATAATCCTGATAGAATTTTAATATTCAGTATGTTTCAAAACATAACTATACTGATGCAAGGAGCTATATTTTCTGATGGAGAATTTTAATATTCAGTACGTTACAAAAAATCAGTAATGTCCCAAGGCAGTTCTTGCAGTTGTATACTCTCCACGGAATTTATCTCAACCACATGCTTCATATGGCCACTTCGCAAAGAAGAAACAACTTACACGGCTTTCTACCGACAATTAAAAAAACTTCAGAGTAGAAGTTTGGCTTTACAAGCACAAAGTCCTATGTGTGGCTTTAAATTGGAAATATGAATATACGTTCGACGATATGCTTACCACGGGTTGCTTATTTCATTTCCAAAAATCTATTTGGGGTCAATTGGTAAACCGAGGATTGAGACAGGCTTACTTAAATTATGATGAATCTACTGTACAATAAGATGTAACACATTAGATCTTACGGGTTTACCTTCCGTACCCTTAGAAGACTTGTGGAGAACTTTTGACGATTTTTTGGACAAATTACAAGCAAACATTTTCATGAGGGCAGATAAAAAACGTTATTTTATTTTCTTTCACCATGTCAATAATGTCAGAACAAGTGTTAATATAAATTTTAGCCACTCGATCACAATTACGAAGGCCGTAAAAAATAAGTTTCCCTCGGTACGTTTACAGAAAGAAAACACAATTTCATGGAAATACGAGGCCTGTCTAAAAAGTATCCGACCTTAAATTTTCCCGCGCAAAGTAGTGATTCTAAGGCGGCGCCACTGTGCACGGTGGAAGGAGGAACCGTAATGCGCATGCTTGAATTTTTTCACCGCATTCGCTTGTGCCAGTCACTGGCTGGTGGTCGCCAAGTAAGGTGCTGTTCTAAGTGTTTGTCGGATTTAGTTTTCTCGCAAGATGACTGAACGAATTGAGCAAAGATACTGCATCAAATTTTGTCTAAAGCTTGGTGATTCTCAAAGTCAAACAATTCGTAAGATTCAGCAGGTGTTTGGGGAAGATGCGATGGGTGTAACACAAATTATGGAGTGGTTCAACCGACTCAAAGATGGCCGCATATCAGTGGAGAGTGAGCAGCATTGTGGCAGGCCCCAAACTGTTCGGAGTGGAGCCGTTGTTGAGAGGGTGCGAAATTTGGTGATGGCAGATCGTCGTTTGACCATGCTGGAGATTGCCGAAGAGATTGGAGTGAGTAAAGATTCTGCACATGCAATTTTGCGTGATGATTTGAACATGAACCGAGTGGCTGCGAAATTCGTGCCCAAGTTGTTGTCCCCGGAACAAAAAGACCTCCGTCGTGACGTTGCACAGGACCTTCTGGACACCGCCAACACTGATCCTGGGTTTCTGAACATCGTGATAACTGGAGATGAGTCATGGGTGTACGGGTACGACCCAGAAACAAAAAGACAGTCGTCGCAATGGAAGCATCCCGAGTCTCCAAGGCCGAAGAAAGCGCAGCAGGTGCGAAGCAAAATCAAGGTGATGCTGACTGTTTTCTTTGATGTCCGTGGAATTGTGCATCACGAATACGCACCGGAAGGACAAACGGTGACAAAGGAGTACTATCACGATGTTCTCCGGCGACTCCGTGATGCAGTTCGGCGCAAAAGACCAGACATGTGGACGGCGAACAACTGGCACTTGCATCACGACAACGCCCCCGCACATTCATCCCAATTGATCCACACTTTCTTGGCCAAACATGGAATTACAACCGTTCGCCAACCTCCCTACTCTCCAGACCTGGCTCCTTGCGACTTCTGGTTGTTTCCAAAATTGAAGACACCACTGAAAGGATCCCGTTTTGAGAGTAGAGAAGAGATAATGCGGAACGCGACGAAGGAGCTGAACACCATTCCAAAAGAAGACTTCCAGAGGTGTTTCCGGCAGTGGAAGGATCGATGGGCTAAGTGTGTGCAAGCACAAGGGGCCTACTTTGAAGGGGATTAGGGTCCCAACCCCGTCAGGTGTTTGAAATATTTTTTCTGGCTAAAGGTCGGATACTTTTTAGACAGGCCTCGTATATATTGGAACATATACAGCAATTGTTCAGCTATTTTTAAACATATTACCCATTGGAATTGAGACATTTGTCATACAGTGGAATCAACTTTTGTATCCCTGTGTCGTAGAAGTCTACTGCCTGGGATCGGAACAAGTGTGTGACAGCCGTCTGCACCTCGTTGTTGATTCCATGGTATGACGAATGTCTCAAGTCCAGTGGAGAATATGTTGAAAAATAGCTCAACAATTCTTGTATCTCCAATAAATCTTTCCATGAAATTGTGTTTTCTTTTTGTAAACGGCCCCAGAGAAACTTATTTTTTACTGCCCTCATATTTGCGCTCGAGTGGCCAAAATTTGTACAAACACTTGTTTTGACATTATTAACATGGTGGAAGAAAAAAAAACTTTTTTATCTGCCGCCATGAGAATGTTTGCTTGTTAGAGGAAGAACTTTTGGATTTTGCTTCGTGCGTAGAATTCACCTACATCCGGAGAAGACTAGCAAGAGATCGCCGTCGTGCAGTTTCTTTCTTTTTTCTCCACAAATGTGTGACACATACGAACTTCTTTTGTCAAAAAGTGAAAGAACAAATATTGTTTTTTTTTTATTTGAAAATTTTTGTACATTGGTACTATCAATTGTGCTTAAATAATTAACATAGCAAATATTGTGGTAAAGAACTTTTATTCGAAACATAGAAAATTGATTGCCATACTTAATGCCAATATATGGAGCTTCTTGGACAAAAACAATAAACTCCTGAAAGTAGTTTTCCAAATATGAGGCAGACATTTGCAAAAGAGACCTCCTTCGTCAAAGTTATAAATAATTAATCAGCAACAGGTCGTATACAACTATCTTGAATACAAAGAAAATTGAAACATCGGACAAAACCTAGGGCAATAACATGACATTTGAATATATTTAGTAATCCAGAAAAGTAAGATGAAACGAATGAAGTCAATGAACGGTAAATAACAATTGAATCAGTGATTGTTGAAACAGAATTAGTCAAAATTCGGATATTTTGTTTTTTATGTTTATATTTCATTCCATGATCCATCGTTTGGTGTTAAAAGAGAAAATGCTACATCACACCTTATATGATTTCTGGAGATATAGTGGTAGAAGATGACTTGTGAAACCGAATAAATCAGTCACATATTTGGTTTCAACGCTCAGTCATATTTCCTCTCGCTTTTCCTTGGTATTGTATTCTATCTAATGTAACCCATAGATTTCAAGACAGGGGACATTCCTTCCTCTTCTGTGACAGGGACCTTGGAATTTTTAAACGGAAGATTAAGAAAGTCGATAGAATCTACACGCCCTTTGATTACTTAGAAATCATATCAATTAACAAGCAAAAGGTATCAATAAAATGATTGATGGGCATAAAATTTTGAATACTGAGGGCTGATGGCCAAAATACTTTCGGAAAACATGCTGTTCCATAGAGTCTCAGGACAAGCCTCGTGAGGAAAGAGTGATGTTCACACCTAGGTTACTAGTTTCAAAGAGTTCATTTTTATTAGAGTCCTACTGGTGAACTTACTGTTCTTCCATTCATTGGATAATGTGTTAAAACTTGCTGTTACGTAGACTCTCAGGATTCAAGGAGTTCAATTTTATTACAGTCCTACCTGTGAACTTACTGCTCTTCCATTCACTGGAGGATGCGTTAAAACTTGCTGTTACGTAGAATCTCACGACAAGGAAAGAGTGATGTTGACAGCTACTAGTTTCAATGAGTTCAATTTTATTACAGTCCTACTGGTGAACTTACTGCTCTTCCATTCACTGGAGGATGTGTTAAAACTTGCTGTTACGTAGAATCTCATGACAAGGAAAGAGTGATGTTCACACCTACTTGTTTCAATGAGTTCAATTTTATTACAGTCCTACCGGCGAACTTATTGCTCTTCCATTCACTGAAGGATGTGTTAAACACACATTTCATTTTTTAAGAAAGAGAGGTGAAACCATTCCCGGAGGAGGATGTGATAAAACTTGCTGTTACGTAGAATCTCACGACAAGGAAAGAGTGATGTTCACACCTACTAGTTTCAATGAGTTCAATTTTATTACAGTCCTACCGGTGAACTTACTGCTCTTCCATTCACTGAAGGATGTGTTAAACACACATTTCATTTTTTAAGAGAGAGGTGAAACCATTCCCGGATAATATTGCACCAGCGTATACTGGAAAAGTACCTATTTGAAAACAAAAATTTGATGATATACAGAAAGTAATTTAATATGTGACGATCGAAGCTCAGGACTCTTTTCATGACATATCGCACATATGCTGTCTTGACCTACAACAGGAACGTCATAAGGATTGGAGGAGTGAATAGAAAATTTCATGTATAAAATGTTGATAACCTCAAACTACAATGATACTACAAGACATAGGGTAAACATTGGTAATTTCGTGATAATTTCATGAAAATTAATTTAAAATGCAAACCTGTAAATATAACCTTATTCCGATTTTTTCATCTAAAAGACGATAATTTGCTGTACAAATCTGGAGACATAAAAATTGGTCTCGTTCTTGAACAAGTGCCAAAATCAACTTTTACAACTTAAGCTAAAAGGTTGGTTATTTCGTGATAACCTTGGTAATTTCGTGATATTACATTGATAATTTCGTGAGAGGTAGAAGAATTGTGGAAAAATTCATCAAAGTCAAATGAAATTCTCATTTATTGTTACAAGACTTCAAACATAGTAATTCCGTCCAATATTCATAGCAAGAAAACGTAGAAATACATATCAACACATAATAAGAATGAAATCAAAGTAAAAATTGAAATTAAAAAGGGATCTTCTTTGCCCTGAAAGGGTGAACACTTTTATTACGGACTTTACTATAGCCTATATTACTAGGGTAACTCCAAAAGTAATGCATAACATTTGTTTAAAAATTATATTTTTATCCTACAGCTTTGCTACTTTCACAGAATGTAGATATAATCTTTAGGAACAAAATGTCACTTTTCCACATAATCCCCGTCCCTTTCAACTGCCTTACATAACCTAGGAACGAGGGCCTGTAGACCAGCACGGTAAAAGTCTGGACCAACACGTCTGAGCCACTCTTTAGCAGCGTGCACAAGAGTCATCTTCTAACCTCGTTCGGCGAAAGGATCCTTCAGTTTACCAAAGAGATGGTAATCGCACGGTGCCAGTTCAGGACTGTAAGGCCGATGTTTCCGTGTTGTCTATCCGAATTTTCTGATCTGGTCTGTGGTCTTGTGACTGACATATGGCTGTGCGTTGTCGTGCAATGGCAGAACATCCTGATTTTTTCGATGTAGTCGAACACGACTCAGTCGAGCTTGAAGTTTCTTGAGAGTTGCCACATACGCGTCAGAATTAATGGTGGTTCCGTGTGGCATGATGTCCACAAGTAAGAGTCCTTCTGAATTGAAAAACACAGTAGCCATAACTTTTACTGCCAAAGGTGCACTTTTGAACTTCTATTTTTTTGGTGAATTTTCATGATGCCATTCCATTTTTCTGCCTCTGTCTCCGGTCCAAAATGGTGGAGCCATATTTCATCTTGTCACAATTCTTGCAAGTAAGTCATCCAGCACTTATCATTGACACTTAGAATGATAACACATCAAACAGAAGCTACACTGAACCCATTGCGTCCCCCTTTTCTTTTTTTTATCACATCTTATCTTCAGATTTCTAAAATTCGTATTGTAATGCAATTTTTAAAATAGTATAAAATGTAACGCTTAATGCTCAACAAAATTTCGCCTCAAACAGCTAAGATTTCTATCAGTAAATCTAAGCCTATATGGCGACTACAGCTGTATCTAAAAATCCAAAAACCTTTTCCTAAAATTTCTTTAAGATATAATACATCATTGCACCAAATATCATATGCTTACCTTTAGTAATAAGCCTGTAATGTAATTACAAACATCCACAAAATTTGTACGCCTGAGAAATCGACGCTAACTTGCTCTCTCCAAACATAAAAGCTCACTGAAGCAGTTACAATAGTCACACAAAGCGCAGCTGTATGTTTCTGGAAACCGGACAACATATGCAATCCTTTGGGGGAAATTTGAATCTCGTAACGCCATTGGTTAGTTCACGAAAGAGCAAAGAAAAAGTATCACGAAATAACCACTGTCACGAAATTGCCAATGTTTACCCTATAATCATTTGTTTCTAGTGTTAAGGGTGTTCGAAAAGGTCTTATCTTATCAATGTTAAAAATGCATACATGTCGTATAATTTTATTCTTCTCAGAGACTGTTAGAATTATAGTCTAATCTTGAAAAAAAATATGAGTCGTATAAGGTACAGCTGTAAAAAAAACTGGCCGCACTCGTGAACAGCGAATATTTTTTAAGTCTACTTCGGGTCACGGCGATGTTACATGATGCATGCGCTTGTAGAAGCAGTTTCGGAACTAGTGTTGCGTATGATTAGATTTTTTCCGGAGCAGTTGATTGCGCGCTTTTAATAGGTGTCCTCCGATTACCTCCGATTGATGCCGCACAGGTTGTATATGTGTTTGGCGCAGACATACATTTTCCGCTGAGCATTCCTTTATTCGGATCATATAGTGATTTAAATCCGAGTATTTTTTAATAAGTGTGTAATTTTTTGTTTATTCTCTCATTTTTTACTCTCTTTCTCTCTTTTTTTCTTCTTCCTTGAAGTACTACTTTAGTCGACAGATTTTTTTCTACATTTGAAATTCATAGCATTTGTGAAGAGCGTGTTAGTTTTATGTTATTGATCAAATTAATGCAATTAAATTCAATTATTGCGAAATCTACAGCAAAAGTAAAGTTCCTCAGTATCTAATGTAAACAATTATAGTTCTGCTAGAAACGTTAGTTCATTTACAAATAGTTACTGCCAATTAGTCTAATCACTCTAATCGATTAAATTTAACGTAAAATATATTAAGTGGAAATTCAGAATGGAACTGAACAAACGTGTGCTATAAATGTGTTAAGATTCAATGTTTAAAAATAATTTATTCAGACTCCTTGTTACCTTTAACTCTGGAAACACTTTAACATAATATTCATGAACCTGTTCTATTAGAACAGAGTATAATATTAATAAATATACCGCAGCATAACAATAACAATAATAATAATAATAATAATAATAATAATAATAATAATAATAATAATGACTAACTAACTTTCGAGGAATATTACTTTTGTCGAAGTCGAACAAAATTTTGTCCAATATTCATTTGAGAAGAATAACTTCATATATGGATGGAATTATTGGGGATCATTAGTGTGGTTTTAGACGTAGTAGATCGACTGTGGGTCAGATTTTTTGTATTCGACAGATATTGAAGAAAAAATGGGAGTATAAGGGCACAGTACATCAGTCTCCCAATGGAGATGCACAAAGGCGGGAGTGCCGCAGGGCTCCGTATTAGGACCACTACTTTTCTCTATCTACATTAATGACGTATCAAAGAACTTACAGTATTGCCGATATCACCTCTATGCCGACGACCTACAACTTTACATACATTCCAGACCCAATACGATCAATGAATCGATTGACAAGTTAAATTGTGACCTAGCCACTGTCTCCACTTGGGCGGCCAATTTCGGACTCGCACTTAATCCAAGTAAGACTCAAGCCATAGTTATTGGACATAAGCGTTTAGTTAACTCCATTAATAACAGTAATCTTTCAGTTGTTACCCTTAACAACACGCTAATCCCTTATTCATCTGTCGTAAAAAAAATCTTGGCTTCTTTTTTGATAATAATCTAAGTTGGAATTTTCAAGTTAAAGAAACGATAAAAAAATCTGTTCCTCCATTCACTGTTTGAGTCGCTTGAGAAACTTCTTGCCCCAGCAACTAAAACTTACCCTAGTGCAAACCCTAGTAACGCCGCACTTCGATTATTGTGACGTTTTGTTAAGTGACCTAAGTTCTGAATTGTCAGTCAAGTTACAGCGAGCTCAGAATATGTGCGTCAGATACGTGTGCAACATCCGACGGTATGATCACATATCACCGTCCTTCGCAAGTCTCTCGTGGCTCCGACTTAAAGAACGTAGAACTTTACACTCTTTGTCTTTACTCTTTCGAATTCTGCACACTTCAACACCAAATTACCTTTCGTCTCGTTTCTCTTATCTATACTCTAACCACGACGTAAATACCAGATCACTTATCTGTGGCACGCTAAGTATACTTCTTCATAGAACATCTTGTTATTCATCATCTTTTACAATATCCACTCCGCGTCAATGGAATTCCTTGTCACAAAGTATTAGGGGCTGCAAGACAATAAACACCTTTAAGAACAGCTTAAAAGATAACCTTATTAGCATTTCACTCCAATCATACTGATTTAAACTATCACTGACTACATTGTTACTTTTTTCTTTAGACATCATCCTGATTGTGCTGTATTTTAATTGTCTCGTAATAATCTCTTTCTATTATCTAATATTATTTGAAATATATTAACATTCTATGTATTTTAGTTTAATTCTGATACACAGTTTATTTCAGTGTTTAATTAATAGTTCATAGTATTTTGTTGTTTAATTTGTAAATAACTTTTGTATACATGTAACTCTCATCTAAATCAAATTGTTGGATTCTTTGTAAGTTCATGCATATGTATATACACTTTTTGCTGGTTGAGTGGAAGAGAAGGCCTTACGGCCTTAACTCTGCCAGCTAAAATAAATCATTATTATTATTATTATTATTATTATTATTATTATTATTATTATTATTATTCACAGAGTTAAAAAGGCATTTGACTCGATAGAGAGTGAAGTTTTATATAATACTCTTATTGAATTTGGTATTCCCAAGAAACTAGTCCGATTAATTAAAATGTATTTTAGTGAAACGTACAGCAGAGTCCATGTAGACCATTTTATGTCTGATGTGTTTCCAATTAAATGCGGGCTAAGGCTATGACATGCACTATCACCTTTACTTTTTATATTTGCTCTAGAATTGTCATTAGGAAAGTTCAGATAACAGAGAGGGTTTGGAACTGAACTGGTTACATCAGCTGCTTGTTTATGCGGACGACGTGAATATATTAGGAGAAAAACCACAAACGATTAGGGAAAACACGGGAATTTTACATGAAGCAAGTAAAGAGATAGATAGTATGGGCGAATTCAGAAATGTATATAGAGTGTTAGTTGGAAGGGCGGAGGGGAAAAAGACCTTTGGTGAGGAGGATACGTAGATGGGAAGATAATATTAAAATGGATTTGGGTGAGGTGGGATATGATGAGACTTGATTAATCTTGCTCAGGATAGTGGCCGATGGCGGACTTACGTGAGGGCGGCAATGAACCTCCGGGTTCCTTAAAAAACCATTTGTAAGTAAGTATGTAAGTAATTATTATAATATAAATAACCCTTTTTCTTAGCAAAATAAGTTATTTTATTTAAATAATTAATTTGTATATTATGTTATAATATCTTGTATTATTTGAACAAACCGATATTTATCACTCATATTCTGTTATCGTTCTTTAGTGATATAAATAATATTTAAGTTACTTATATTCTGTTATCGTTTTGCAGAGCTATATAAGAGATATTCAATTTATCATTCATATTTTGTTACAGTTCTTTAGAGATATAAACAATAATGAAATGCATTATTAATAATAATAAAGTTGTTATTTATATTCTGTTATCGTTCTTTAGCGATATAAATAATATAAATAATTTAATATCAGGTTTGGAACAATACAGTTGCATAGTTCTTTTTTCATTTCATATTTTTACATTAGGGGAAGTCGGGGGAATATGGGCACCTTAGTACTATTTCGGGTGCAATATCTCTCGGTTTTCTTTCTAATAATTAATTTTACAGCTGGGATATGTTTCTGAACAATTTAGGTATATTATATAAGAATCCTGACTGCTTACTCCTAAACGTATGCAAGTAAAACTGGAAAATGCAAGTTAATGTGTTTTGCCCATATTCCCCCGAGTGTGGGGGTAAAATGGCATTAATGATTTCAATCACAATCAACTGAAAGAAGTGAAAAAACACTTACAATGCTTGAAAATATAACTGTATTAACTATATTATATATTGTATATGCAATTTGTGATGGTTATTGCGTAATGCCTTTGGCAGATGATGTGACTCTTTGGCGATGAATGACGTTTGAATATTCTAAAACATGGAAGGAATTGTATGAATTGTAGGTTAGTCACCTGATGCTGCAGTGCCAATGTAAGCATAATCAAGAATGACATTCATGTGCAGTGGAAAAGGACCTGAAGCTCGGAAGGCATTTACAGCCAGACATACATTGAGATATCAGTTCCAAGCTTCTTTGACAATGGAAACAAACTCGACCTTCATAAAAGGTCTCCTATGTTGCCTGAAGAAAGCTGTAGCACCACTGTTGTAAGCTTTCTTCAGAGGACCAAACAGACCCATATCTGCTGATTGAAGCCAGGATGTGGTGTGTGGAGGAATACAAAACATGCATAATCAATTTTCTACTGCAAAATTAAGAGAGTCAAGATTACACCTATGTGAATCACGCCCATTCACTATCAAAATTGCAGGTGTATGCTTACTGATGTTGAAATAAACAACGAAGTTCTTGATTATTAAGAAAAATATACAAGGTGTGATCATTAAATTCCGAGATTGTGTCTGCTGTGGGCGAAGGGATCACGTGATTGAAACGCGTGCGCAGCAGTGACACTAGACAACCTTGAAGAGACACGAAACGAAGTTTCGAAGCGCTATCTTCATTGAGACCTGTGTTACACAAGGTTTTGTCAGCACGTACATCCGCGCATTTGCGAAATCACGATGGACTCTAAACTGGAGCAGAGAGCCAACGTCAAATTCTTTGGGAAATCGGCAACCGTAACCCATGAAATGTTGAAGGAAGGCTACGGGAACGAAGCAGTGAGTCAGGCGAGGTGGTTTGAGTGGCATTCGCATTTCATGAATGGCAAAACATCGCTGAAGGACGACGAGAGGTCCGGTCGACCACACACGTGCAACACTGGCGAAATGTCGAAAAAATTCGACAAATTGTGCATAATGATCCTCACGTCCAATTTGAATATGAACGACCAGAACTCTGGTCAGAGAACAAATGGATGCTCCATGACGACACTGCGCCAGCACAAAGAGCTCTCGCAGCACTCCAGTTTTGCACTCTTAATAAGATGGTCGTCGTTTCTCACCCCCGTATTCACCAGATTTGGCCATCTGCGACTTTTTTTTTTGTTTCCGAAGATGAAATTCAAGCTAAAGGGTCACCGATTTGTCACTGTGGAAGAGATGCAACGGGAATCGCAGAAGGTGCTTGACAGGTTTCAAGAACGCGACTTCCAGGAGGCATTCCAAAAATGGCAGACACGTTGGGATCAGTGTATAGCTGCCCAAGTGGTCTACCTTGAAGGGGATGGCAGCCAAATTTAAATGAGGTAATTTTATTTCTACTTATGGGACAGGACTCGGAATTTAATGATCACACCTCGTATCTCCGTTAATGTAGGCAAACGGCTTGTTGAAGTACACCTTACTGACAGCATGCAGCTGTTCTTTCATTCATTATTGTTCTAATTTCTTTTATAATGATACTTGGAGGAAAGTAGTTCCCTTCTGCATTGAAGCCGGCCACAAGGGTAATGATTTCTCCCTTTTCTTTAGAGTAAATGCAATGCACCACTTTGTGTTCTTGGGGTGCAATGACATCTTTCGCTCTTGTAATCATTTTTAGGCCATTTTCATCAAGATTGAAGAGTCATTTTATGAAGTGTAATGCTTGCCCATATTCCCGCGAACATTAGCGCCCATAATACCCCGTCTTGTAGAGTTTCCTTTCAACAGTTGGCACTACCGTAAACTATTCACAAAACAACGTCTGAGGCAATAGAACGGCAGTTCAAGATGTGTATTCTGTATGTATACTATTAGATTTAAACTTTTTTTCTAAAATTCATGTGTAATCTATTGCATATAACATATCTAAATAAGTATTGTGAAATTTTACTATACTTGGAAGTCAATACTCATGTTTCAGATGGCTATTTTAAAAACAATACGAGACAATATTGCACAGCGCGCTTCTCATAGCAACCATTACGATACTCTCACTTTATACTAACCATTATTAGCGAAGAAAAATAATTCTTTGCAAGAGTTTAGACATGAAAACGTATTATTGCCCATATACCCCACGTGCCCATATTCCCCCGAATTCCCCTATAGACAAGAAGGAATTTCTATTATGATGCAATGAAATATATGAAAAAGGCGAATGGCCAAAGGTTTTACGGAGACAGTGTTCCTTCCAATACCGAAGAAAAATAATGCCAAGAAATGTAACGAGTTCAGGACTATCAGCCTGATATCGCATTCGGCGAAGATTCTCTTGCGAATACTGAATCGACGTTCATATTGTAAGATGGAAGGACAGTTGGAAGAAGAGCAGGAATGAGAACGATACGAGAGATGCAATTGGATGCTACGAACATTTGGCGAAAGATATCGAGAGATGAATAAAGACGTGTATGTGGTATTTGTGGACCAAGAAAAGGCGTTTGACAGAGTAGATTGGAATAAACTGACGAGAATTCTAAAGAAAATAGGTGTGGATTGGAAAAAGAGAAGGCTATTCAGTAATCTTTATATAAAACAACGAGTCATAGTCAAGATAGCAGGAAGTGAAATTGGGGGAGGAGTACGTCAATGATGCCCTTCATCTCCTACCCTGTTCAACATCTATTTGGAGAATTTAGTAAAGAACTGTTTTCAGAACATGGGAGGAGTGATAATAGGAGGAAAAAGAATAAAGTACGGTACATAAGATTTGCTGATGATATGGCGTTGTTAGCAGAAGAAAAGGTGATACTAAGGAATATGCTACTGGAGCTAAATGACAGCTGTGTGCAGTATGGAATGAATATAAATGGAAACAAGACGAAGACCATTTTCATAGGAAGAAAAATAAAGAAGGTAAACTTGCGAATTCTAAATGAGGCAGTAGAGCAAGTGGATAGCTTCAAATACTTGGGGTATACTATATGCAGTAACATGAGCTGCTGCCAGGAAGTCAAAAAAGGACAGCAATGACCAAGGAAGCTTTTAATAGGGAAGGAGCATCTGCTGCGGACCTCTGGAGAATGAGCTAAGAAAAGAACTAGTGAAGTGCTTTGTATGGAGTGCGACATTTTATGGGGCAGAAACATGGACATTACAACGAAGTGAAGAGAAGCGAATAGAAGCATTTTAAATGTGGATATGGAGAAGAATGGAGCTTGTGAAATGGACAGAAAGAATAAGAAGTGAATTTGTATTGGAAAGAGTGGGAGAAGAAAGGATGATGCCAAACTGATTAGGAAGGGGAAAAAAATTTGCTGAGTCACTGGCTGAGAAAAAACTGCCTACTGATAGATGCACTGGAAGGAATGGTGAACAGAAGAAGAGTTCGGGGCAGAAGAAGATATCAGATGATAGACGACATTAAAATGTATGGATCATGTGAGAAGACAAAGAGGAAGGCATAAAATAGGAAAGATTGGAGAATGCTGAGTGTGCGGTGGAAGACCTGCGCTTGGGTAGAACAATAAATGAAATAATTTTCCTGAAACACAGTAAAATGAAAAGGAGTGGCGAGGATTTGAACCTGATACTTTGACATTTAATTCCGACGTTGTTTCGACTGAGCTACTGGGCACAAGTATAGAAACATTTGCGGAAAAATTGGCCCAGTCCTCCTTCAAGACTGTCTGATGATTTGTAGGAGCTCGTCCAGGATGCCTGGGATGTCGTGGCTGAGAACAGTCGGTATTTGAAAAGGCTAGTCCATTCCATGCCCACTCGACTGCAAGATGTGATCGAGATGGATGATGGACTAAATATTGAATCGTGGCTTTTTGTTTTGTTTTTTGAACTTTTAATTGTTTGAATGTTCTAAGGCAGACACTAGTAAGCTTGTTTTGTTTATGCCACGTAAGATATTTTTGTTTAGAATAAAATCTTTTTTCCATTTGCACCCATAATGTCATAATAAATAATGATAAAGTCATGGCATAATACATTCATGAGCCTGATGTTAATTACTAAAACAGTCATAAGAGAGGAAGAAACAATTATATTTTCTCTCTCTTAAAAAGAGCAACAAAAAATACATAAGAAGAACTAGTTTCGAATTCACGACCTTACGAATATTATTATATTATAATTATAACTGTATATATCAGGAAATCTGGTCCAACAACATGTAGGGTAGAGTAGCATAAATCGCACCACTTCCTAAATAGCACCACTGCTAGTTTAAAACAAGTTACTATAGTAGTGTGGCATCTAGTGGTATTCTTACAATCTACCATATGAACTTCCACCATGTCACTTGATTTCTGCCACTTCTTTGTGCTAGCAACGTGGTGATAGAGTATTTAATATAATCGCTCAGGTGGATGTATATTTAGCTAACATTTTGTAACTAAATAACGGATTTGTATGCAAAGGAATCCATAATCTTAAGATGTTATTGGTTAAAAGAAATATTAAAGATCATTTAACTTAGTACGATTTTCGAACATGTGGTGATTATAGGCTAGAATGAAGGATATAACTTATGACGTAGTTTCTTAATTCGCATCACTTTGTGGGTGCCTAATTCGCACCGGTGCGATATGAGCAACTGTAGCAATTCTAGCCGTACAAAAGAAGGCCAAAACATTTTAACTGAACGAGGAATGCATCAGGTGGGTGCAATATCAAGTGGTGAAAAGGGCGTTAATATAACAAGTGTGTGTTGTACAAGCGCACCAGATATTTTGTGCCACATATGAAAATTTTTAAACGTCAAACAGTGCATCCTACATTATCAGCTGGTGTTCTTCCAGGATCGTTATTTGTTTGCTCTGATTCAGGTTACATCAACAGTGAACTATTTGTCGAATAGCTCAAACATTTTATTTCTCACTCAAACGTGCCATGGAAAAAAGTGCTGCTTCTGTATGTCCATCAATACTTACCATTCCAAAAATTTAGAAGCTAGATTATCTCGGGAAAGTGACGTGCTCCTATTTCAGCTTCCTCGTCATAATACTCAGAGGCCCAGCCTTCAGATGTTTCTATCTTCAAACCATTTCAGATAGCTAAATCATGAAGCAGTTCTTAGGTGGCTTCGAGATAATCGTGGAGAAAAGGTGACGCAGTTTACAGTTTGAACTGCCTGGTGAAGCACATGGAAAATGTGTAACAATAAAAAACGCATTCCGGAAGTTTAAATGTTAGGTAATTTATGCTCTATTTTTTCAAGTTCATTTGAAGATGTGTTACTCTCTTTCCAATATGTTCAATATTAAAAGATGTCCTTCATCCTGTTCCCTGCAGTTAAAGAGGTGCTATTTAAGAAACCGCAGGTGCTATTTAGGAAACTAGTTTCCTAAATGGCACCATTGACAAGTGTTTCAAAAATGTCATTCTACTTCAAAAATACTAAATCAAATTCAAGGATTCTTTTTTTACATGAAAGGTAAATGTTCCGGGAATGTATTTCTGTAAAGGAATGCAGAAAATAAAAATTGTATTGTTCAATAAAAATTATAAATGCTAAAGTGGTGCGATATACGCAACCTTACCCTACCATCGCATGTTTCCGAATTGTAGCGAAGATACCCTAAGGGAACTTTGCTTCTAGAAAGCGGTTACTTTTTCTTTTGACAGCTGTACCTTCCTGATTGCTTTAAAACAGTGATTTTTAAAAACATTAATTATTTTCAAAATTATTTTTAAGTGGAAATTTTTACATTTTTTAATGCTTGAAAGACCCTGAGTTGTTTGAAATGCAAAAAATAAAAAATTCCCCATGTTAAAAATAACAAGCTTGAGGTCTTAATAATGTATCCTATAGTTTGAACCATTTCAGACAAATAGATCGTGGGAAAAAGAAAATTTTATACGAAAAATATACAACTCACAGGAAACGGGTTTCAGAATTTTTCAATGAAATCCAGCACCATACGCTGGGTTGTCATCATCCTTCTCATCCTTCATCTTTCACTTTTCTTTTTGCTGCCCTTCTATGTTATCTTGCACTTTATTCAATGTCTCTTGCAGCTCTTTTTGAAGCTCTCAGCATCGCCTTGTCCATAATGAGTAGAGATTTTATTGTGATAAATCCAACATTTGCCACCAACCTTTTCAAGAACGCACATCTAGCAATATCCCCAATATATGTGTATCACGTATCATTGTAAAGAGGAAATTCTATAGATTATGGATAAAAAAAACTGAAAATTTGAAGATTTTACCTTTCCCTTACAATAAAGCAATTGTGAATGTTCATATTTCAAAATAATGTCATTTCGTTGTATTCAGTGTTGAAACAGAGTAAGTCAAGTTAAAAAAAAATGCATATTTTATACAACAGTTGCATACACAAAAAATATTCTTCTGTTCTATTATACATAACATAAGATACTAAAGAAACAAGTAAAACAAACATTGTTTGGAAATACATTGTAAACTTTCCGTAATTATGTCTTGTGTCTCTCCTGTAAAATCATTAAAAGCGACTTATCCTATTTCAACAATCACCGATATCTGTTATGAAAAAAATTGTAACTATCTCATCCAAAATTATTTAATACAAATTAAATGATATCGATCACAATTGAAGACCTCTCCGGAATAAGGATGGAGCCAACAACACTGTAATGCATGTTTCAGGAAAAGGAAACTAATTTCAGGGACATATTTCATTACGAACATATTTACTATCATAACCATTTGACTGAACAAGGATACAAGCTTATTCAGCCATTGAACACAATAATTTATTGTTATAAATTAATACTTTAAAATTGCATCACATGTTTCAAGAATTTGATGTTACATCATTCTTCCGGGAAGGTTTTCAGTTAGCTATATCACATTTTCATTGTTCAATGGACATTGACTATTCTAGATAATGGAGAAAATGAACAAAGATGTCATGAATAAATTTAGAGTGGACTTCAAGCATTTTGGACGAAAAGCAATAATTGGCCGAAATATCTAAAAAGACCAGCCAAAAACTCTACGAAAAATATTGGCTGAAAGTATCTATAATCCGACAATGTGGGGGTGAGATGTAGAGTTTCAAGAAGACTTTTTAAATAAATTACGAAAGAGGACGAATCAAGTATGCAAGTACAATCCTCATGTAACATTCATTAGCTACATGATCTGCAGGATATTCAGTCCCTATTCTCATGCTGAAAAGTCACGAGTTGACTGAGATGCTTTTGGACTAGTCTGTTTTCCAGGTTCGATTGTAAAGTTTAGATAGATCTACGTTTCTGCGTTGTAACAGACATTTTTTCCTCGTGTAATTACAAATATTATTTATCTATACTAATAATAAATCTGTAGCCGAAATTTTTCTGGTAATTTTCGATTTTCCAAAAATAATTGGTCCTAACATAAATAATTAATCACCCTGAAACCGAAAATCGCTTTTATGAAATTTTTGTTTGTATGTCTGTCTGTCTGTATGTTTGTTACCTTTTCACGTGATAATGGCTGAACGGATTTCGATGAAAATTGGAATATAAATTAAGTTCGTTGTAACTTATATTTTAGGCTATATGGCATTCAAAATACATTACTTAAAACGGGGGTTATAAGGGGGCCTGAATTAAATAAATCGAAATATCTCGTTTATTATTGATTTTTGTGAAAAATGTTGCATAACGAAAGTTTCTTTAAAAATAATTTCCGATAAGTTTTATTCCTTGAAAAATTTTGATAGGACTAATATTTAATGAGATAAATGAGTTTTAAATTAAAATAACTGCCATCTAAGGCCATGTAATGAATTAAAAAACAAATGACTTCTTCTATAAGGGGCCTTGGACAGCAATAATCGAAAGCTATGAAAGATAGCCTACAGATAATGTTTCTGTGTTTGTATGAAGTGATATCGGAAGCTAAATTAACCGATTTGTATAATTAATTATTAATTCACCATTGGAAAGTGTAGTTTCTCTAGATGGACATAATGCTATAATGTTATTACAGTAACTTCTGAGTGAATCGAGGACAGGTAAGATTAAAATAGCTTCTTATGCACAGAAAACTTGATAGGCTATTCTGTACATTCGTTTCCTGTATTTCCTAAAATAATTTTTATGACCAAATGAGTGGTCTCTGGATCAAAATGATCGCATTTTAATTATGCAAATACAATTTAAATTAAGTAACATAATAAACGATTTATCCTTATATCAAACACGAATGTTCCCTGGATCAAATGTCCTATTTTAATTATGTAATTACTTCATATTTATTTCTAACGGGTGCAGCGGAGCGCATGGGTACGGCTAGTTTTTAATAAAACTTAATTAAATAATGAGAACCGTTATGCAACACCTTATGTTTTACGACCCGATTCATGTACTTGCTTTCGAATATGAAGTCGTAGGTGAAATATTTCTTATGTAGACTTTATTCTCTGAGTTAAAAATGAAACGGATATAATGCAGTTGACATCCTAAAAAATTACGTGATCAACGCGTTAAAATGCAACTGAAACTTCTTTCTTTCATAACTACGGCATACTGCTTAATGCAATGTAAACTATATTCACTAAGATATTAGATTCAGAGTCGGGCAGTAGATTTTCATACTCTTTAATTGAGATTATTCCAACACTTTTTAAACCTTATCTTCAATAAAGATTAATTGCAAGCCATAAGAAGGAACTTTAATAAGTCTACACCTGAAGAATGTATACGTTGGAACAGGTAAACATTTGAATTCATGTCGCGAAAAGTTTACCAATAATTATTGAGTTATTTTAGATTATTGAATGACTTTCATCTTAAATGTATCCTTCATGCTTTTCGAATGTACTGATTAAGGTTTTCAGTATAATATATATTTTGTTACTTGTATTGAAAGATTTTTTGTTCATATTTTATCTGAATTTAAGATTTTGTTTTTATACAGTATATTGTTCTTAATGATTTACACTACAATACGAAGAATCACCTCATGAAAATGTATATAAAGAGAAGTGTGAATATTCAGAGTGAACCGTAAATAAAGTCATTTATTTGAGGAGGTTAATCTTTGAGATATTTCAAACAGTACAGTTAAATATAATTGAGTCGCCTAGAATCGAACTGCACTTTGTCCAAATTATGAAATACGGGATTAAGGTGTGTTTCAGTGCAGATGTTTGTAGGGAATGTGATAAACTGCTCGTTTGGAGTCAAACTGGAATTTATCAGTCTTAACTTTAATATAAGAATAAGCGTTTGGAGTCTAACTGCACTAGTTTTTTTTTTGTATTCTCTGACAAATCAGATTTTTGGATAAACTGCAGTTCGATTCTAGACGACTCAATTTTGCTCGTTCTTGCTTATGTTCCGAGAAAAATGTTTTGAATGGAACATTTAGTAGCGTATTTTAGGTAAAGTATTATATAAATGTCCTTACATCCCTAGTCAGTTTAAGAGTGTTGTGAATTATAATATTAAATGATTGAAGGAATTTTAATTTTGTCTCTTAAATTTGCAGAAATTCGAGTCGACCAAAAACGAGTAGGCTATAAATCTTTGTTTCTCAGAGTAATTTTAAATTGTACGGAACTGTCACAAACTGTAATAGTATAGTCTATTATGATACAAGGTTGAAAAGCGCTTTTTATAAAATCGGAAAAGAGTTTGGAAAACGAGTAGAGCGACACAATATAGGCATATTTTGAACTGAAACTTAGAACAAAATTATTCCAAAGTCTTCGCAAAACTCCACTGTAACTTAACTAACAATAAGTGCACTGTAACACTGTAATGGGTCTATTTCAGTATAGTTTTATATTATGAAAAAAGGTTTCCCTAGCAACAAGTTTCTATGTGGAAATTCAAACTTTCAAGGCCTAACTGCAATAGCTGTAAAACAGCAAAAAACACGATTGTGCGGAGTCAACAGACACGTATTACGGCTCGCTTGTACGTAAGAGCGATGGAGGAGAAAAAAATGTAAGTAATATAATTAAACAAACAATTCCGTTTAAAGACTACTCTTGAAGTCTGATTTCTCGTAGGCCTATGTAAGTTTACCGGTTAAATACTTCCTGATTTTAACTTAGGCTACTTTAAAAATTTATCTCTTGCAGATAATGTGTTCCAGCTGGATGTAAAGGAGATAGTAAATAGTCAAGTTTCAGTAGTAATTTCCTCATTTCTGAATCTCCACTGGGAGCGCTGGTGTAGTTTAATTTACAACATGGCGTCAACGAAAGAGAAAGCGCAGGGAGTTAAATGGTTTGCGGAAAGCAAGTCTGAAATCACTGTTCAAAGACAATTTAGATATGTGTTCCATAAGGATCCACCTGATCTGAAGTTATCAGACGATGGATCGGAACATTTTTGGCTACTGGTTGTGTGCAAAAGCGGCAAGGAGAAGGTCGGCGAGTATCTGAAGAGCGAGTAGAAGAATGTTAGAAATGCCTTTGCTCTTAGCCCGCGCCGACATAACTCACTTAGATTTCTTCTTCTGAGGTTAAGGAAGGACATTGTGTACTCCACCACAATACCTGACGTTAACATATTACGTGCACGCATCGTAGAAGCAGTAGCAAGCAACCATCGCACCAGATATGCTGGAGCGAACCTCGTCAGAAATTCAATAGACTATCGTTTGGATATTGTTTGTGCCACCAATTGAACCCGTGTAGAAATCTACTGATTTTTTCCATGAACATATTTGAGTTGTTCTTTCTTATAAAATAAAAATATATATATTCGTCGTGTTTTTAAATAGAAACAACGGAAATCGGGGAAGTTCGCGGGGTCCACCCTGTACTTTAAAAATTGAAGTGAGAGACAACTATGTCTAAATTGATTGAAGCAAAATGTGGCTTGCAGTTTCTCTTTATACGTTTAAAACAGAAACATTGAACAGTATACTATCTGTTTTTTCTTAAAATATTAAAAGTTTAATAATCTACATGGCAATGGCATCCAACTCCCCTATTCAAAACATGTCCGGTGAAGTGATTGTTCATTGAAACACAACAGGCTACTGTGCATTCGACCACTGATTACAACGTTGTAAACTGGCGCAATTCACGTGTTTAAAATTACACGTTTTTTTTTTCTGGAAAACTACCCAAAACGTACAAAAGTATCACTTGACTGTTTTTGTTGTTCTTTACTAAAGTAATCATCCACCAAAATGGTATAGTATAAAATAGCCTATTAACATTTACAACAGCAGTATAGAGAAATCTTAAGAATGACTAAGCTTATTCCTTCTCATCTCTTGTTATTATCGCTATTATGAACATTTAGGGGCCTACTGTATATTTTCAGAACTGTGTCAAATCTCAAGATAATTTAGATATTCAATACAGTTCTTCTACGCCATAAAATGAAAATAAAATAAGCCAAGAAAGGAGGCGATATCCGTTTTTCATGTAAATTTATTTCTGACTGCTACTTCATCTCATTCACTTTAAATTTCTTTGCAACTTTTAATTTCTTCGTAACTGAAGATCCTTTCTTTGCAAAATTTTAGTGCGCCTAAGCCGCAAGAGAAAGTAAGTCACAATCAATAATCATCAATAAAAGAACTTTGAATTATACTTTAACGTGTTCGACCATGCAATTTTTGTCGATATCAAATGCATCAGTCCGAGAGTAGAACTCACTGAGAAATGTTTCATTTATGACTTCATTTTTAAAGCTGGTTAATGAACCAAGTCGTAAATGCACTGTGTTACATAACAGTTCTCATTATTCCAAATAAGTCTTCTTGAAGTGAAGAAAATATACTATTAATTTAGTGGAAACAATTTGATTATTTAGTGCTGAAGAAAGTTTCTGTAGTCTGTCAATAGGGCTGGAGAAGAGACCGATCAAATCGCAGCTCAATCTGATGATGGTTTCTCAGCAAAGGGACCAGGTTGTATTCCCGCCACATCTTGCGATAAATGCAATTTGCGATCTACGAAAGGATTCAAAGACAAAATCACTTCTTCCGCATACATTGACTGCTCCTATATTCTCAGTAGGTTCAATGTCTATGATCAGCTTCTGTAATATAAAAAAACTCTACTTAAAGCAAAATGCAATTGCTAACTAATGAAACGACTAAATGACAGTGTTTTTTTTTTGCTAGTTTCGGCACTGTCGCCTGAGGCTTATTGTACCTAGACCCACAACTCTACTGAACATACGCACACACTACAGGACTCCCCCGCTTACTGGGTCAGTGTACCTGGGGGCCACTGCGAGACACCACACACACTTGAACAATGGACAGACAACCAGTCCCCGTGAAGAGGTTCGAATTAAAATTCCTCCTGACTTAACGACCGGAAATCGAACCCGGACTACCTTGATCAAAAGTCCAGCACGATACCTCAAGAGCAAGGAGGCGGACAAATGACAGTGTTATTTTATATTTCTTCATTCAGCGGAAGTCATCAACAGGGATAAGAAATTCGCACCGAAACTGTCAAGTTCTGTGAGCTTGGACTATATATCCACCGAATGAACAGTAGTAACGCAGCTCTCACCGTCAACAAATCAGGAAAACAAACACGTACAGTCGGGTGGTAACCAAACTTGTCTTTGTACCTCAGAATAAGAAATAAAATAGACTTCGGAATATGTATTAGCCTATATCGCTTTCGCATGTTAATTATTAGGTACAGTACCTGGTTGACAAGTTTCAGCCTGTTATGGACTGTTTTCGGAACTGGTTGGTGCTGGTCTTCGCGCCTTTTGTTTGCGTTTCCTGCGGGGGTGTGTTTGTGTAATGTAATGTAGAGTCAAAGAGTGTGTGTGTTCTGGAATTGAGTTGAGTGTTGAGAATTTCATTTGGATGTGTTTTTGTGTGCCTATATATTTCGTATTGTTCTAGTGTGTTTAGTTTCTGGATTTTCTGTTGAATATGTAGAATTTCCATGTCTGTGTTTATGTCGCTGTACGTGTGGTTGGCATTTGTGATGTGTTCTGCATATGTGGATGTGTTTTGTAATTTTGTTATTGCTGTAATGTGTTCTTTGTAACGTTTGAAATGATCTGCCTGTCTGTCCTGTGTAAAAGTTGTTGCAGGTGTTGCATTTGAGTTTGTATACCCCTTGTGGTTGTATTTGTTTTTGTTGTTTGTGTATTGAGATGCTTTTTTAGAGTATTTTTTGTTCTGTGTGCAATGTTATAATTTAATTTCTTGAATGAGATTGCAATCTTGTGTGTGTGTTTTTTTTTCGTGTGTTAGTATGATGTATTTTTTGTGTTCTTGTGTTTGTGTTGTATTCTTATGTTTTTTTTGTGATTATGTTTTGACTTTCGTATTATGTTGTCTATTATGTTACGGTTGTATCCGTTTTCTTGTACTATGTATTTGTGTTTAGCTCTTCTTTGTAGTCTTGTTGGCTCATTGGTGTGTTGAATAGTCTGTGTACCATTGTTCGGAATGCAGCTTGTTATTGTTGTGTTGGGTGATTGGATGTGTTGTTATTGGTTTTCTGTAGATTTTGAATGTGTTTATTGTCAACTTTTGTTATTGTGATGTCTACAAAATTTATGGATTTGTTGCTTTAAATTTCTATTGTGTAGTGTTGCTTTTGGTGTATTTTGTTTATATGTTGATGTAGGTTTTGAATCTATCTTTTGTTTTCTTTATATAGTATTAGTATGTCGTCTATGTATCTGTGCCAATATATGATGTTGTCTGTGTATTTGTTATTGTCTTTGTTTAGTATATATGCCTGTTCTATGTTGTGTAGGAATATTTCTGCTAGTATGCTGGAAATGGGTGATCCAATGGATAGGGCTTCGGTTTGAGTGTAATATTTGTTATTGTATGTGAAGTAGTTTTGTTTTGTGATGGTGTCCGTAATGTGAATGCGTTTTCAATTCAATTCAATTCAATTCAATTCAATTTAATTCAATTCTTCAATGTGTTTTTACTTCACAGCAAGTGAACAAACATAGCTTTATGAATCTTACATGGCACATCGCATTAAACCCATAATTCTTTTCAAGAACACTGTGGCGTAATCCATGTGATTTTTTATGATGATGATGTTGATGATGATGATGATGTTGATGATGATGATGATCATAAAAGTGATACCTAGTCTATTGTAATGTATTTTTTTTTTCAATTATGATAATTCAGTCGAAGTACAATTTGTGTGTTTAATTTCTCCTGAAGTGAACAAGAAGGTATACATCGGTTGTTCCAGAAAAGCGATGAAGAGGCAAAGGAAACTGAATTAGATTGCATTTTTTTATAACACCAATGATTTGCCTACTCTGCACACTTAGTTTCTATAACAAGAAGTTCACATCTGTGGAGTAACGGTTAGCGCGTCTGGCCGCGAAACCAGTTGGCCCGAGTTTCATTCCCGGACGGGACATGTTATCTGGTTGAGGGTTTTTTCGAGGGTTTCCCTCAACCCAATATGAGCAAATGCTGGGTAACTTTCGATGCTGGACCCCGGACTCATTTCATCGCCATAACGTAACAAAAAAAATATATATGTCGAGAATTTTGCTAATGTTTTCTGTTACTGTTAATTCTTTCTCATTTAATAAATAATTATTGTCGATATCAATGGGAAATGGGAGGAGAAACATTGAAAATGTACGCGAAAACGCGTCCGTGCAAGGGAATTTTAGATTCAGGAAGACTGAATATTTGATCCCCAAGCCCGTTAGCCACTTATTTCACTCCGAGATTCGCCGTTTCACTGAAGGAACTTTAGAGAATTTTGAAGGGAAAAACTGAAACGGACGTAACCTAATAGCTACCACACGAGGAATGCGAGGAGCATGACAGAACAGCAACAGGTCAGGATCGCCGAAGATGTTAAAAGCCTGCCTCGCTCCTCGCAAGAGAAGGGTCTGAGCCCTTGCACTGTACTAGAGACACTCGAGTAAACGTTCCCCAAGTATCGAAGGCAATATGCGAAAGTCAAGGCTCCTAATTCGAAGGATTTAATTTGGAAAAATACCGATATATGTGTGGGGAAGGAGATGTAGGTCCATGGTCAATTTCTTTTAAAGCTCATCCTGACATTTATCTTAGCGCCTTACGCGAACTACTGTATTTGCTACATAATTTGTTATGTAATTTATCTTTTAAATGCTTAACTTATGCACTTATAATTTTTCTATACGTAGCATACAATTTCAATTACACCTTTTTATTATGTTCACTTTCATATTTACTTCTTCTTTAGGTATTAATTAATACTGATTCTGTTATTCTTTATATTATTCATATTTCACTTAGAGTAATATTTGTATTTATTCTTCAAAATTGCAGATCAAAATGGACTGATTATATTAACACAATGCAAAACTCAAGATTATCGAAACAAATATTCTGACTTACCACGCACATAGAAAGAGAAGGTTGGGGGGGGGGGATATGAGAGCACAATACTCCATTCGGCCTGATTTTCCTGATAGACGGCAATATTTAATATTTATTTTTGTTCTATTATTCTTATGTTCTTCTCATTATTTATATTTATGCTACTTATATTTTTACTCGTTTCATATATAGATATACTGTATATTAACTACCCTACACTATTATTCAGAATAGAAATGATCCATTTCATATATTTTACATTAAACTCGTCATAAGACCACAAAGCTAGAAGCAGAATCTTGCAGCTCTATCGATACATACATGGGTCTGTTAATGCTAGGCGCTCAGTGTCGACATTGAAGTATTTTCAAACAGGATAATTTTATCATGTCTCTGTCGTCTTGATTAATAACGACCGTCTATGGAAATGAGTAGGCCTATGGAAATTAGACCAGCGTTAAGTGTTCGTAATTCTACGAGACAGAATGACAAACAAAACATTACAAAGACTGACGAACACAACTGACACAGCAGAACGAGCCACGGCAACGAAGTGGACATGGTGGAGAGGGACATGTGGCGATACTACACCAGTCAAGATGGGCCCATGAAGTCACCATGTGGGACCCCTACGTCGGCAACAGAAGACAGGGAAGATCACGGCTTAGGTGGTCTGACATGTTTGCGAAAGAGGCGGACAAACAATGGTCGAGGACAGCAAAGGACAGATTTTTATGGAACGAACTAGGAAAGCGCATTGCAAATAGCGAACATTGTTAAATATAAAAAAATATTGTAAATAGTAAAGTCAGTGTTAAATATTGTAAATAGTAAAGTCGGCGTTTGTGAAAGCGTTAGTTAAATGTTGTAAATAGTAATCTTAGTGTTTGGCAAAGTGCTGGTGTTAGTAATACCTGGACAGTTCATAAAAAGAACGAAGAACAAAGTGCTGAGACTAGTTAAAGTTTAACAGTGTTAATACCCATGTAACGACAGTATCCACGACAACTATATCAGCTCGCCTGGATTTGCTCACCAAGTGTGTACCCATGAGCCATCCCTGAAAAAGGGGGTCTTATTCTCAGCACAGGAGCCTTTGCCCAACATGGGACATCATGGCTAGCATTCATTGAATTGAGACAACTTGGGTTCACGGATATTGATACGACGTCCACTCTGGTAGTTATCAGTGATGGACAACATAATAACAATAATAATAATAATAATAATAATAATAATAAATGGCGCGACAGCTCATAGAGAGCCAAAGCCGAACAGACGATTACTGACCTCACGTCCACATGCTTCAACAGAGATTTTCTGACCAGTACGGAGGTGTCGTTTGGGTAGCCGTGATTTATTTATTTCTCTTTCAAGAAAAGTCCGGTAAACTTTGAATTTTATACGACCCTCAAAATCGATCTTCTTCATCTGGACGTTGTAATATCCACTCAGTTGCTGAAAATAACCATTCATGCTTCGCTTGCAAAATCTTTTATGTCGACTATGATGACATCACAGTATCTTTTCTATTCTTCAAATAAATGAAATAGTAAAGCAGTCTAACAAGTACAAATGGATATTCACTGCGTGATACACACTTGGTGTTGAACGGTATTATCCCGGAAACAGTAAGGAGGGATACGGTGGTTGTATTAATAACTGCAAATTGTAACGAGAAGCACGCAGTTGTATTGTTTATGTTAGCTTGAAAGACGCTTTGTAATTTGAAGAACTAAAATAGAGCGTCGGTTATACAAAGCTGCACGTGACGTTCAGCTGTTCAGCATTCCACTACCCTGCGCTAAATCGAATTTCAGCACAGCTTTATGAAGACGATATAAAATTCTTGATATTTCACTAGCTGACTGAATCAATTTCGATGCAATGTACGACAGCAAATATTTGGCCATTGGTGTATAATGGTAGACAATTTGGAAAAGGATACAAGAAAGAAACTTTACTTCTCCCATGTGTAGTATGTATCGTTCCACAATATTAATCGTATTCTAGGTAGAGTGAATTAAGCAGTGAAATATCACATACATACAAATTAACAATGCTTCAAAATTGGTAACTTAAACTGAGACTGGCTACACAAAATTAGAGTAACCTCGCTCTCTCTGTAAGTTATAACATAAAAACAATTATTACCTTCAAAGTAACGTATATCCAAATTATTTCTTGTTCATGCCGCGCAGGGCGCTGATTAATTTTGACGTTAAACGGAACACAGATGTGTGGTTCGTAAGTTTTCGAAAGAATTGAACATGAATTTTAAATAATGATAAAGCTGTAGCTAAGATTTAATTAAACATATTCAAGACAGATCGGGCAAGATACTCCAACATCAATCATGAATTTTAGAGTACGGGTTAGGTCCATGTGTGACCACATAATTTACCACACAAATGTAAAGTAAGCTTGAACTTTATGACGCAGAGTTTACACGTTTAAAACAATATCCGTTGATTAAAATAAGTTTTAAACTCAGCGTTTAAAACTATATGTTTAAAATATGTTTCTTTTTAAGACATTTCATACAAGTTATTTCTCTTGTTTTCTGGTTGTTTACTTGTCTTATCCTAATTTTTTACAATATAAAATCATGTTTGTCTTCTATTTAGGCTTTCATACAATTTACAGTTTATGAATTTACAGTGGTGCTTCTGACTTCATGGAGCCAAACTTTTTTTTCAAAACAAATATTAGTCTATTATTAATAAAGATTTATTTTTAGAATATACAGAGGAAACAATTTGAATGCTGGTATCTGCATAGGCTATAGCCCTGTTGTCTGAAGCATGTTTTATTATATTCATAAGAGATCCAACGAAAATAATGTGTTTTTTTTTTAAATAATCTAGTCTTTTTTTTTACTTTTCTACAAACTTAGCTTAAAATTAAAAAATGAAAAACTGAGCTATAAAATTAAAGTTGAAAAGTACACCATAGAGCGCTAATTATTGCTGATGTACTACTGAGTCATTAAACCACAAAACACTTCTACTACATGAAACGTTTTAGTAGATGAGTGCAAGAAAAACACATGCAAGTTAGACAGCCTTTTCTATGATATCAGTAATCACTTGATCATTATCAATCGCTCACTAATCGATACTCGATGGTGACATCATAAGAAAGCAGAAATCGGGATTTTCACTTTGATTGGAAATGTGTCTTTGTATTTCTTTTATGTGGTCCAAGTAAAAAAGAGTAAATCCAAAGTAATCGGTTTTTAATTATGCTGTCTAAATATTTAGGGAAGCGAAATTCTGATGATGAGGATCCTCCATATGTTCATTTACAAAGATGGGAAGATGTGTATAATTGGCTTATGCCCACGCGGAATAACACCTCTGAAACTCACAATGAACCATGAATGGTCAAACATCAGGAACAGATGCTCCACTATTTTAATGAAATCAGAATTACAAGTTGGTATCGAATCAAAATTGGACTGTCTTACTTACTTACTTACTTACAAATGGCTTTTAAGGAACCCGAAGGTTCATTGCCGCCCTCACATAAGCCCGCCAGCGGTCCCTATCCTGAGCAAGATTAATCCAGTCTCTATCATCATACCCCACCTCCCTCAAATCCATTTTTTTAATATTATCCTCCCATCTACGTCTCGGCCTCCCTAAAGGTCTTTTTCCCTCCGGTCTCCCAACTAACACTCTATATGCATTTCTGGATTCGCCCATACGTGCTACATGCCCTGCCCATCTCAAACGTCTGGATTTAATGTTCCTAATTATGTCAGGTGAAGAATACAATGCGTGCAGTTCTGTGTTGTGTAACTTTCTCCATTCTCCTGTAACTTCATCCCGCTTAGCCCCAAATATTTTCCTAAGCACCTTATTCTCAAAAACCCTGAACCTATGTTCCTCTCTCAGAGTGAGAGTCCAAGTTTCACAACCATACAGAAGAACCGGTAATATAACTGTTTTATAAATTCTAACTTTCAGATTTTTGGACAGCAGACTGGATGATAAGAGCTTCTCAACCGAATAATAACACGCATTTCCCATATTTATTCTGCGTTTAATTTCCTCCCGAGTGTCATTTATATTTGTTACTGTTGCTCCAAGATATTTGAATTTTTCCACCTCTTCGAAGGATAAATCTCCAATTTTTATATTTCCATTTCGTACAATATTCTGGTCACGAGACATAATCATATACTTTGTCTTTTCGGGATTTACTTCCAAACCGATCGCTCTACTTGCTTCAAATAAAATTTCCGTGTTTTCCCTAATCGTTTGTGTATTTTCTCCTAATATATTCACGTCATCCGCATAGACAAGAAGCTGATGTAACCCGTTCAATTCCAAACCCTGCCTGTTATCCTGAACTTTCCTAATGGCATATTCTAGCGCGAAGTTAAAAAGTAAAGGTGATAGTGCATCTCCCTGCTTTAGCCCGCAGTGAATTGGAAAAGGATCAGATAGAAACTGACCTATACGTACTCTGCTGTATGTTTCACTGAGACAAATTTTAATTAATCGAACTAGTTTCTTGGGAATACCAAATTCAATAAGAATATCATATAATACTTCCCTCTTAACCGAGTCGTATGCCTTTTTGAAATCTATGAATAACTGATGTACTGTACCCTTATACTCCCATTTTTTCTCCATTATCTGTCGAATACAAAAAATCTGATCAATAGTCGATCTATTACGCCGAAAACCGCACTGATGATCCCCAATAATTTCATCTACGTACGGAGTTAATCTTCTCAAAAGAATATTGGACAAAATTTTGTACGACGTCAACAAAAGTGATATTCCTCGAAAGTTACCACAGTTGGTTTTGTCCCCCTTTTTAAAAATAGGTACAATTATGGACTCCTTCCATTGTTCTGGTACAATTTCCTTTTCCCAAATAGCAAGTACAAGTTTATAAATTTCGCTATATAATGCGCTTCCGCCCTCTTGTATTAATTCTGCTGGAATTTGATCGATACCTGGAGACTTGTACTTTTTCAGATTTTCTATCGCAATTTCGACTTCTGAAAGCGTGGGTTCGGGTATAAATGGCTCAGCAGTTTGTATTTCAATTTCTTCCCGATCATTTCTATTTGGCCTATGTACATTTAGTAGTTGCGCAAAATAGTTTTTCCATCTGTTTAGGATTGATGGAGAGTCTGCAAGCAAGTCACCATTCTCATCCTTGATCACGTTTACCCTTGGCTGATATCCGTTCTTAAATTCCTTTATACCCTTATATAAATCTCGAATGTTTTTATTCTTACTATTTGTTTCTACCTCATTCAGTTTTTCCTTCAAGTAACCTCTCTTTTTATTCCTAAGTGTACGACTTGCTTCCCGTCTTTCATTGAAATAATTATCTCTCTTCTCCTCAACTGGATCCTGTAAGAATTTCAATTTTGCCTGTTTCCTTCTTTCTACTACCATGCAACAATCTTCATCAAACCACGGTTTCTTTTTCTTAGTTTCATAATAACCTATGCTCTGCTCAGCTCTAATTTTGATACTATCTCTGATATTTTCCCACACGCTATTAACATCTAATTCTTTCTCAACTTCGTCGGAACTTTCTAAAGTGGCAAACCTATTCGAAATTTCGACCTGATAATTTTGCTTAGCTTCCTCGTCCTTTAATTTCAAAATATTGAATTTAGTAATATTAACTTGTTGCTCTACTCGCTTGGCTACTGATAATCTTTCTCTTAATCCTCCAATCACCAAATAATGGTCAGAATTACAGTCTGCACCCCTGAAAGTTTGAATATCTACTATACTAGTATGTCTCCGTTTATCTATCAAGATGTGATCTATTTGGTTGTGTGTCAATCCATCTGGAGAAGTCCAAGTATATTTATGTATATCCTTATGGGGGAATGTTGTACTTTTGACAATTAAATTTTTCGATGTGGCAAAGTTGACTAATCTAACTCCATTGTCACTACTAATTGCGTGTAGGCTCTCTTTTCCAATAGTTGGTCTAAAAATATCCTCCCGTCCTACTTTAGCATTGAAATCCCCCAATAAAATTTTCATGTGATATCTAGGGAAATGATCAAAAGTATGTTCCAATTCCTCATAGAAGCTATTCTTTATATGGTCGTCTTTCTCTTCTGTAGGGGCGTGAGCATTTATAACTATGATGTCGCACCATCTACCCTTAAGTACTAAATATGATAACCTGTCACTGATAAATTCGACCTTTTTTACTGCTGATTTTATTCTTTTATGAACAAAGAATCCTGTTCCTAATTGGTGATTATTGTTTCCTTCCCCATAATACAACAAGTAATCTCCTATTTGTGATATGCCATTCCCATCTAACCTAACCTCTTGTACTCCCACGAAGTCTATTCTATATCTAGCTAGTTCTTTAGCTACTAATGTTACCCCTCCTGTTCTATAAAGACTAGTTACGTTCCAAGTGCCAAATCTCAAAACCTTATTCCTTTGCTGTGGTCGTGCCAGAGAATCAGTCCTATTCCGAGGCTTATTATAGGGATACGTAACAAGCTGTTTTTTACGGTGATGGGTTGTTAGCCCTTCGCCCAACCCCCAAGCTGGAGGACCACCCCTTATCGGCTGTCCACGACTGCTTATTCAATATATTCGCAGCTACCCTCCATATCTGGAGGCCGTCTCCTCTATCCGCAACCTGAGGACGCGCCATGCCGTGGAATTGGACTGTCTATATTTTTATAATGTTGTAAAAAATGATTTCTCACGGTTAATAGACGCTAGAACTTTAGGAGAAATATAAGCAATCAAACTGAGGTAAATTTGAAAGTAGGCCTATTATTTTTATGAACTCAGCATTGTTTCATGATTTTTTTCAGTTAGTAGGATATTAATTTTATGAATAACCTTATTTAGTTCAATAAATAGCGCGATAAATTTAAAAAATGTCTAAAATGCTGTTTTCTCAATTTTTCTTTAAAAAATTCGGGAATTTCTCGAATTTTTGCAATAACCATCTGACAGCCCTATTATAAAACATGTTTTATATTTTAAAAACCCCAGGTCTACTTAATCATTTTCAACAGTTAAAATATTAATCAATTCAAGACAGCAAGATAGCCTATATCATACTATTTCCACGAAATTTCAAATAATAAAAGATGGGAGAGTCAAGAAGAAATAGGTTGGAATCATCTTCAGCGATGTCCAGCCCTTTACTCTAAATCCACTGTGTGTGAGAAATGGTGGAGAGTAAAAGATTTAATGACTTTATTGTCAAGAACTTATCATGTTCTTAACCCGGAAATATGGCCTGATAATGCTTGTGTTAGACGTATTTTTTTTTTCTATCACGTCAAAGAATTCTCAACGGGTAGCAGATGATGTAAATCCAAAGTTTCGAACAACAATGATTGTGATAGTTGTTTAATAGTTATTTATTCAACAAGTAGATAATCTTGATGATTATGGTATCGTTCGTGCGACAATATTTACTAGTGTTATAATACGATTATTCACGAGTTGGATACAACACTTTATGACATCTTAGCCTTATAATTTGTAGGAAAGAAATTATGAAAGAAATTCAATTCGGGATCCCATATCTGACAAATTGTCTTCATATATTCGTGTCGATTACTTGCGCCTGACCTTGGCATTGAGTAAAGAGGAATGGATGATCTTGCAGGTTATGTTACAAATCTTCCTTTATTTTGTTAATATAATTTCTCTGAGCCACAGAACTGTTTCATGTGTTATTACAAAAGTGATACAAAATTGTTAAAGATTGGAAATAAATGATGTGTTACCTTTGTCTGCATTTAATTTTTTGTTACACGGCGCGTAGAAGATTTCAGACGAGATGCATGCATCCCGATCCCGTCTCGGTATTACGTCATAGTGAATACGTTATTGCTTTTATTGGCACGTGTACCATAATAAGTCAATTATGAACGATATTCGATATAGCAACAACCTGTTTATAATGCTAGGATGGCATAAAAGCATTTTATTGGAATGTCTAAAGCTTATTAAATAAGCGTGATGAAATTGGTTCTTTAATAGATATGTTTAATGTGGATGCAATGTAACTGAGCATTGAATTGGAGTGAATGAATTTCAAAATATATAAATGTTGTATTTAACGACGCTTGCAACTGCCAAGGCTATATCAGCGTCTCTGATGTGCCGGAATTTTGTCCCGCAGGAGTTCTTTCACATGTCAGTAAATCTACTGACATGAGCCTGTCGCATTTAAGCACACTTAAATGCCATCGACCTGGCCCGGGATCGAACTCGCAACCTCGGGGATAGAACGGCAGCGCTATACCGACTGCGCCAACTAGGCCGACTCAAAAAATATATATTCCAGAATTTTGTGTAGCAAATTCATATGGCAGATCAGTGCTTAAACGAGTGGTGTGGCTAGCTATTTTTACTTAACAGGATATTAGATTTAAATCATTTGATATGTGCAATAAGTTTTCAGCGGAATCCGTTTGCGAAATTTCTGGGGTGTTGATTGAAAATTGTAATACTATCGTGCTAGTTGTCTATAGGTCACCCAACAATAATAATGTCAACGATTTTATAAATATTTTATATAATGTTTTAGTATTAATTTTTATATATGAAAGAAATATTATATCATTTTATGTGCAAATTTTAATGTTAATTTTTTAGATAATAATTTCATTCAACAATTGTACAATTTTTAAACTAGTTTCGGTCTTAGAACCATAGTTGATGAAGTAACCAGGCCAAGTCAAGTTAGGTTAGGAACTTGCATTAATAATATAGCAACGTCTATTCATGAGGATAGGGTTTCTACATTTGTTGTCCATACTGTTCGATCTGATCATGATGCTATTTTGCTTAGAGCGAAGGTTGGTCAGACTGATAATGAAAAGAGTAATTACATATTCAATACTCCTTATTGGTTCATCAGTAACTGGGGTAAACTGTATTTTATTTTCTTGCTATCTCTAATTAATTGGCTTCCTCTCCATACTTTAGCTAGTATTGATGATATGTTTTCAGGTTTTATTAATTTGATAATTAATGCTCTAGATAAATCTTTACCTTTCAAATTTCATACTACTAAAGTTGCTTTAAGTAAACACTGGTACAATGATAATTTACGTATTATGAAAGGTCAATGCTTAAAATTGTATGATATTTATAAAATGAGTAAAAGAATTATTGCAAAGAATGCTTATTTAGATTATAAACGTAAATACATTTATGAAATCAAATTAGCTAAGAGAAAATATAATTCTGATTTCATATTACAAGCCACTAATAGATCTAAGGCAATATGGTCTGTAATAAAAAATTTAACGAGTTCAAATGACAAATCTTCTACGTGTTTAAGTAATTTATCTGCCGAGTCTTTTAATGATTTTTTTTCATTAATAAGGTTAGTAATATTTTAATGGTATTGAACATAGTGTAGTCTAAATAATTTTCGTATTCTTTTAGATTCAAGTAATGTAAGTGGTTCCTGTAATTCATTTAATTTTAGAGAATTT